>NC_039362.1:183304029-183470068 GCF_003573695.1 Papaver somniferum | reverse complement strand
GAATGAAAAGAATGAAAAAATCAATCAAGTATTTATCAATTCCATTCTCTCTTGTTCCAAAAATAAAAGAGAGTAGTCAATGTAAATAAGAGTCATGTAAAGAGTCATCTTTTGTGTTTTATTGTAATAAGCAAGGAAGGGTGCATGCCATTGATGTACAACGCAAGTAATTGTGAAATACCTCCAACTCATTCACAATTCTCGTAAAGTCCGGACAGCTAGCTAGATTTCGACCTTGGTTCTTAGCCTGAGAAACTATCTCTTGGTGATTAGTAGTCATAACATCCGATCTTTCTTTACACATGTGTAGATACACTTTACACTCTTATCACATGTCTTTATTTGTTATCAGTGCTAGGATTGTTCCTTTGATATCTAGATTGACATCTCCATTTTGCTGTGAGCTTAAACTGTCTTGCACATGTCACATTTGATGGAATCTGAGCTTATATTTTGACCTAGAACTTTGTAGGTACGTTCTAAGCAAACCTTCACGAGACTTCACTCGTCCACTAGGGACACTTAGTGGTTTAAAAGGCTTAGTGCATACGCTAAATGCATTCGAGAGACCAGCGACAGTGGTATAGGTAGGATTTCCTTAGTTTTGTTTTACTTGAGGACAAGTAAAATTCAGGTTTGGGGATATTTGATGAGTGCTAAAAAGTGCATATTTCTATATATTTTTCTTGGCATTTAACTCATCTCTTGTGCATTAATTCTACATTTTATCCCATATTCTGTATTTTCATTGTTTTCAAGAATAAATATTTTTCTTAATTAATTTTGCATTTTTAGGTACTAAATAAAGCCTGGTTATCTCACGGAGCGAAAAGAGCAAAGGAACGGCAAAGACTCTCGCTAGGAGGAAGCGAAGAATGATGTTTGCAAGAGCCGGATCAACTAGAAGTGGGCTTGAAGAGGAAGAATTGTTCTTAAAGAAGATATGGGCTTGGCATACCCAACGCCCAAAACCCTTACCCAAATCCATTTACATTATCCATACCCATTTCCATGAGAGCCGTCAGATTGGATCCATCTTGTCATCCAACGGTCGCCTCATCATTGTGCATGAAAATCCGAAGCTCCTGAAACACTATAGTACCTAACTCCATCTGAAGCCGTCAGTTTTGTTGTATCTCATCATCCAACGGTCGCTTCTATCGCGTCGTTGGATCATTCCATCACCTTTTCATCCTACGCTTTCGCTTCGCTAAGCATCAACCTTTGATACACCCGCCTCACACCCTAGCATTGGAACCTATACCCTTCACCCAAACACTCCCTTCCCTTCTTCTCATCGATCTTATCTTCCACAAAAACCTTCTTCTTCCCCCGACAGTTGCAGTCGAGCTCTGCTTCTGCCTCTCTTCCATGTCCACTGCAACCCTCTGCCTCACTACCATCTCCATACCCCGACACCACCTCAATCACCATCACTTTCCCCAACCCTCTAGCCTAGTTGCTTTTTCAAACCCACATCTCTCTGAACCCTAGGTGTGGAGTTGATGAAACAACTCGAGCTAGGGTTGCAGTACATCAATTGGAGCAGGAAGAGCACCAGAGGACGAGAAGGAAGCATGGGTCGAGCACAGGGGAGACAAATTCAGAGAATCGGTGAGTTTAATTTCCAATTTAAAAATTAGGGTTTCCAATTTAGGGTTTCTGAAAATTTGGGTATTTTGTAAAACTATAAAAGGGAAGCTGTAGAGAATGAAAAACTTGTTCTTGGGTCATCCGAGAAACCCCCTAATTGGGTTAATTTGATTTTTCAATCCAATGCATATCTTCTTCTTATCCACTGTTAATGTCTGTTGTGTTAGTGTTCAATGTTTTGTTAATGTTTAAGTTTCAAGTATGTTTTGTCATGTGTAGTTAACTTTCTTGTGCTATTTCATTATGTTCTAAATCACTGGTGCTAAGGTTGAGATGAAACCAATGCCACTGCTAGTTAGTTGAAATCATAGATATTGTTCTTGTTGTGCTAGAACTGTTTAGGATAAATTATCCTTCAGGATTGCTTACTCATCTAAGTGATTGATCTGCGGTTAGTTTGTTTTGTGAGAGTACAGCTAATACTAGGATTAGATAATTATCTTAGTGATACTAAACCATCCTCCTGAAACAACCCTTTGATGAGCAGCAGGCTTGATCCTTCACTGCCATCTAGATAGTCAGTAAGCCTAGAAGCTCACTGATATCTACACCAGGGACAAGAGTGATATTGAAATTGAGATTGCCTTAGCATAGGTTATTGGTGGATTCAATACCTTAGTAACATTTGCTCTCTGTTGTTTAGTTACACTTTCTGTCACTAGTTCAGTTACACCAAAACAGCTCAGTTGTGTTTCAACACAACACAAAAATCATTATCTTTTGTCACTGCCTTGCATATAGAATTAGCTTAGGAGAACTTAAACACATCCCCAAGTCTCTGTGGATCGACCCGTACTTGCACATTTGCCACTTTCGACGTCGTGCACTTGCGGTATTAGTTTGTAGGTCTTTTTAGAAGCCTACCAGTGAGGCAAAGCATGCGCGGAAGGCTTGGCCCAGTAGTGGCTTGTCTTTGCGGGCATGGTTGTCTCTTTTCATTACGTGACTCACATAGGAAGTTCTTTCCTTATTCAAAACCCCGTAAGTGTTATCCCCGTAGAAAGGGGGCGTTATTCCTTCTCTTCATGTCACCTTGTCGGTTTTTTTTTCAAGTCTCGGTGCTGGCGGCAGAGAAGTAACAATGCGGGCAAGCGTGTCTTAAACATGTACTTCCAAGTTTTCTCACCAAAACCTAATTTACCTCACGTGGCCAGGCATTCCCTTATGTTCGCTAGTAGAAAACGGTTTCATTAGAATCTGATATCATGCCTCAATCCCCGGCTGGTAGGAGGCTTTCCTTTTCGAGACCTCATCGCTCTGCTGGTTATAAGAGATGATCTTGAATCCTTCATTTGCACAGGTTGTGCTAAAATCGTGCTTATCCTTTATTCTTTCTCTGGTTTTGTAGCGCATAATGGGATCTTCCAATGACATACATGTCTCCAATTTTTCGGGGAGAAACTTTGGAATCGACGTAAACCAGTCTTCTTCTCATGGGGAGGCGTTGAATAGAATTGAATCTCTGTTTCGTGAAGCTGGAGAAATCATTTGGGACATATCTTTGGAGAAAGAACGGGAAGGCGGCGAAGCATCCCTATGCATTGGGAGGATTTGGTGCAACAAAACCTCTTCACGGCCCACTGTTAGGGTGGAACAGTTTGCTTCTAGTTGAAACGGCGGAATACCGAGCTTGTGAAACATTTATGGGAAAATCAACGTAGCTCCCCTGTCCAGGACGGTGTCATAACCCTTGATTCTGATGAATCGGGAAATTCTCCTCGAAAGGACGCAGAGAAGACTTCCGAGGAAGATGATAATGTTGCGGTTGATGAAACTGAAACAACTTTTGGAGAAGACGGCGAAACTGTTTTCGGTGGCATTGGAGAAGTCGTGATGACATATGCTGGGTTGGTTACCGAGGCAGATGTCGGTAAAAAGACGGATGATGTTGCTGCTGAGACGACTTCCGGGTGGGATGTTGAGGCTGCTATTGCTGATGTGGCTTCCGGATGGAACCTTTGCTGCCCGAAAGATTGTTGGGGAAAGTGTTTGAAAAAAAAACTCTGACCGATGCATTGGCAATTTACACATTAGCTTTCTATGACTAGCTTCTTCTTCTTCATTGTTTCTATTCGTCGCTTAGTTGTCCTAATGTTTTGCAGACTCTTTTTTTTTACCTTCCTTGTATTCGTGGCGAAGTTAGGGTTTCTTCAATTAGCATCCCTCTTGCGGTTTATGTCTTCAAATAAAACTTCTCATTATTTTTTATTTTTTTTGAAAGACCCAAGCCTTCCCTTAGAATGGGTTGGTGTTTCTGGTTTTGATTGGATGGTTAATGGCTTCTCAATGATTTGGGATTTGTTTGGTATATTTTTCTGAGATTTGGAAAACTCATTCGGAAAGAAATGTATGCCTTTTGAATAAAAACGAAACCCTAAAGAAGAATAAAAACAGTGCATTCATCTTGGGGAAATACATATATCAAGCGGGAGGAGAAATTGTTGAAGAAATACTAAAGGGAGAGTGTTGTAAGAGGGTAGTACAGGTTTTAGGGATTGAAAAGCTTGAGCCATCGCGAGTGAACTATCGCACCTCCCAGATTGTCTGTGTTGATGAGCTTGCAATAACCTCCCAAAAGGACGTCTTCCACCAGATATGGCTCGTCTTCTTTTTCCTTGGGTGAATCGGTCCGAACATCTATCTTTACCGTCATCTTCCCAACTTGAAACGAGTTCACTTTGACCACCATATCTCCGATTTGAAACGAGTTCGGGTGTTGTGTAACAGTTTGAAACTTGGTCTCGTCAGTTTCGATGGCAGCTTCCAAATTCTTTGCAAAGCGTTTGAATTTCCCAGCGCCCCACTCACATCTCTTGACAGCGTCCGCTCTAGAAATCGCGCTGAGTCCCCATGACGGAATAGGGTAAGAAATGACTGGTTGTAGAGAAGATCGTTCGGACAAACTTACTTGCGTTTGGAATCTATGAGTTAGCGCCAACAGGTCATCTCTAAGTGTTCGGGTTCTATCGGTAACTCGCTGATGCGGTAGCAAGTGGGACAGTTTGTTGGAGATTCTTTCGGGCATTGACATCGGTAGAGGGGATGTTCCCAATTTCTCCTTGTTTTCGATTACCCACAAATGCCCCAATATCATATCGTAACCCAGTTCTTTGACAATGTGGAATTTTTTATGCGTTATAGAGTCTCCCATCTTGATCTCGAGGTTAATGTAGCCGTGCGCGTTCAAGGCTTCCCCTCCCGGGTTCTTAATCACGGATAGGGAAGGGGTAACCTCTTGTTTCATATATCCCGCATCTTTCAGAGTCTTGAAAGTAACAATGTTGACGTCATAGGTTGTATCGATTAGCGTGTTGTCGAATTCAATACCTCTTAAATAGGACGTAGTCAGCAGTCCCCAGTTGTCCTTTTAGATTCCGCTCGCTGAGAGAGCCTGGGCTCTTGGCGTGGCTTTCGTGGAGGGAAAAATCCGTTTGCCCGACACGACACGATTGAGAGCCGTGAAGATATCTTGGCGCTGCACCTTGGAAAGGTAGAGAATTTCGCAGACGTAATACATCATGGATCGCACAGTCTCGTGCACGGATTCCCCAGAGACTCAACAATTCCTCACCGGAAGTGGGTCTCCATGTAATCCCTCGTTTCCTAGTTGAAGTTCCCCTACTTCTATCCTTTCTTTGAAGATATTCTTCAGTATATTGCAATCACTGGTTGGGTGGTGAACAAATCTGTGGAAGTGGCAGTATTTGGGGTTTGCCATCTCGGCCTCAGTCGGTGGGCGTCTGGGAGATGGTAGTCTGATAACATCATCTTGAATCCATGCTTCAAAGAGATCGATCACTTCCTCAATGGGAAACGGGAAATCCAGGGTATTTCCTTCAACTTCGTGATGACGCATGAGAGCTTTAGCGGTGGCCTTCCGTGGTGGAGTTGTTCGTCGTGCTGGTGCTTCGCGTTTAGGCTGCTGGTATGCAGATGGGGGCTTCCTTTTTCTTCGTTCGTTTACTACGCTCACCGAGGAGGGACCAGCGTTGTACTGTTTGTTGATGAGACGTCTATTCCCGCGAGTTTCACGTACGTCTTCGGCTCTGGTTGGTCTAGATCTTTCTAATAATGTTGGTGTTGTCATTTCTGATCGCCTGGATGCCTCATGGAGCTCAGAGAATGTCTGAAAACGCAGGTTCTATAGCAAGGCACGGTAAATGGGAGCCATACCGTTGATGCATGAATTCACCAGTTGTTGCTCGATCACGTTTGGGTCATGAAAGTCTAGTGCTTGAACCCTGAATCTCTTAACAAAATCATTTGGATGTTCGTTGTCCCGTTGGTACATCCTTCCTAGGTCCAAGAAGGTAACTTGTTCAGACACAAATAAGTACTTCTTGTAAAATGCGGTAACCATGCCACCCCAGTTGAGGATGATGTTTGGCGCGATATTGTTGTACCATGTGTACGCTCTTCCGGTAAGCGATTTCGAAAACTCCCTCAGACGAAGAACGTGATTGTATTCATGTTCGCCTAGGGACTCCAAGAAGCGAGAGACCTGCTCACGTGCATTTCTGGTGCCATCGTACAGGGTGAATTGAGGAGATGAGCATCCTCTTGGAAGAGGAATTCTTTGTATTTCAGGTGGGTAAGGAGGTTGATGCTGATGCATGTCTATTTCATCATTCTTGATCCGATTCCGGAGAAGTTGTTCCAGATCCTCTCGTGTGACAAAACTGGACGGCTGACTTCTTTCCAATGGGGTTCTGGCACGAACGCGTTCCCCCAAGGTGCTAGCATCGTGGATGTTGGAGTCGTTTCTAATCGGCTCTGGCGGGGGGTGACTCACGCGGCAGCTGCTCTGTCAGGGCTTTGAGAAAGACGAGTACTTCTTTCTGAGTCGAAACCATATCCGTCTGGGATCTAGCGAGAACCTCCTGTCGTTCCATCAAATCATCGATGGTCATATAGGGTCGGCTTCCTCTGGTTTCTCCGGTTTCTCGTCCTGTTGGTGGGGTAGTTGGAGTCTTAGTGGCGGTCGGAGGTGCCAGGTTTGACGAAGTGTTAGGAGCGGTAGCGGAAGCTCTGTCCCTGGTGACTGGTGGCGTAACGCATGAGGAGCGCTTTCAGTACTGCCAGGATTAGCAAGTTGCGCAGGGACATTAGAGGTGGTAGCGGCTCCGGCCCTGGTGATCGGCGGTGTTACACCTGAAGGAGTGCTTTCGGTGTTACTGGGGTTAGTAGGTGGCGTAATGATGTTGTTGAAAGTAGCGTCAACACCAGGGACAGATTTTGCGTTGGTGTTCTCGGTAGCTGATCCGGATCTGAGTTCGACCATGTTGGAGTAGGAAGTGAAAGGTGATATCAGAAATTTGGAAATCGATATTGCAACCGAGAGATTGATCTCCCACTGTGGTCGCCAATTGTTTGAGGGTGAAAACAGTTTCTGCTGGTTTCAGTAATTTCATGTGATGTGGGTGAGAAACAAGTCTAAACTCTAAACAATGTACTGCAAGGGAGTACTTTAGGTTTGAGAGATCAATCTGTACAAGTCCGGCATAAACCAAGAAATGGTCGTTCCAGAATTGCTTCGGTCACAAAGTGGAGGAGAAGGGTTGGTTTTGGGGAGGGAAGCGAAGAGAATGTTGAGACCAGAATAGTTGATTCTGGAAGAGTAGTTATTTTGACTTGTATCAGAAAGTGTAAGCTAACAGATGGGAAATCTAACAGGTGATTTCTGAGTGTTGTATGCTCCTGACCAAAAAACTTATTTTCGGTGGAAATAGGTAATGCCTATTTATACAAGTCGAAGTGAAACATACTCTGGTCTCATTAAGAAATGGAAAACGGGTGAGTAAATAGGGAAGGTGGTAACCGGTAACACCTGGAATTGATGTTCCATAAAATAAAGCGTTTCACCATTACTCCCTGTATTTACTAACCACCTCATCCTTATGACACTTTCTTATAACGGGCGTAGTGTACGCCGCATCCTGTAAACCTCCAAACCAATACCCAATGAGCATCCCCCAGTTTGTGACATGCGTTGATGTCTCGAGTGTTTTCGTGGAAAACATGTAGCACGTTGTTGTTTTCTGGCAAGTTGAGCTTGGGATACTTGCCGGCTCAGTGGTGACCTTCGACGGTCGAGATTTTTCATCTTAAGATGAAAGGTAGTCGTTGATTATTTCAACCCTTCGTTTGGTAGCTAGTGGCATGAAAGCATGATCAGTATGGCTTTAATATGGCCTAGTTTAGGATCAGCCAAAAGTTAGGGTTTTGGATTTGTTTAGGCGCGACCAAACTAGGGCCAAAGGTTGCCATGCATTAGCTGGTAACCTTGGACGGCTAAGATCTGCACCTTAGATGAAAAAGTGGTCGTTGATTGTTGCAGACCTTCGTTTTGGTAGCCGCATAGGGAAGGCCGATATGGCGTGGCCAAAACTACGGTTTTGGGCCAAAGGTTACCATGCGTTGTTTGAAAACCTTTGACGGCTAGGATTCGCATCTAGGATGGAAGGGTGGCCGTTGATCATCGCACGCCTTCGTTTTGGTAGCCGCATAGGGAAGTCTGCATGGTATGGCGCGACAAGGTGGTTGGCATGCCATTGGCACATGTAGCATGGCATGCCTTGGTGCGGTTTGGCGTGGCCAAAACTAGAGTTTTGGGCCAAAGGTTACCATGCTTGGTTTGGCGACCTTGGACGGCTAGGATTTGCATCTAGATGGAAGGGTGGTCGTTGATCGTCGCACGCCTTCGTTTTGGTAGCCGCGTAGGGAAGGCCGGCATGGTATGGCGCGGCAAGGTGGTTGGCATGCCATTGGCACATGTGGCATGGCATGCCTTGGGGCGGTTTGGCGTGGCCAAAACTAGGGTTTTGGGCCAAAGGTTACCATGCGTTGTTTGGTGACCTTGGATGGCTAGGATTTGCATCTAGGATGAAGGGTGGTCGTTAATCGTCGCACACCTTTGTTTTGGTAGCCGCACAGGGAAAGCCAGCATGGTGGGTCCAAGGCAAATGGCGCGGATGGCTTGGCATAATGGGGCCAAAGGTTTGGCAAAGACGGATTGGCATGGTGGGGCCAAGGCAAGGTGCGGTTGCCTTGGCATGGTGGGGCCAAGGGTTTGGTATGCCATTGGCGCATTGGTAGGCTTGGGAATGTGTGTAAAATAAGAGAATAGAGGAAGCCTACTTGTTAACCGCAAGTGCACGGTGTCGATTTTAACTTGTGAAAATACGGGTCGAATCCACATGGACTAGGGTGTGAGTTGAAGTTTCCTAAGCTAATTCTCTAAGCAGTGAACTAACTAAACAAGGATATGAAAACTAACAGAATTAAACAAGACACTAACAGGACATGAAACAAAAAATATTGAACAAACTAAACAGTGATGGATTTTTGGATGAAAGTGAGTTTTGGAAACTAGGGCTTGAATTCCCCTCTTCACCTAAGCTAAGTCCTCCAACTATGTTCTTATCCCTTGTTAGTTATCAGTGAGCTTCTAGGCTCACTGATTAACTAGATGACAGTTGCGGTTCAAAGCCGGTTGTTCATCTAAGGGTTGGTCTAGAAATATTACTAAGAACACTAAGATGAATCTAATCCTAGTAGTAGTTGGGGCTCTCACACTGCAACTACCCGCAGAGAAGCTTGCTTAGTGTTTTAACAACCTAAAAGGATATTCAATCCTAGACAGTTCAAGCACAACAAGATCAGAGCATGGATGGGACAAATACAATTGAAATTTACAAAATAATTTAAACTAAGAACTAACCCTTGAGGCACTGGCTATTCCAGTCCTCTTGGGTGAAGCACTGGCTAGCCCAGGCATATCCACAACACATACCCACACCTTCTATTTATACCCAAATTAATCAATTAGGTTTTACAGAGAAAATCCCCAAATCCCCAAATTACACAGTTGAAATTAGGGTTCGACTTTACCTAATTTGACGTGACAAATCACTCAAGAAGGTCGACCCATTTCTTCTCTGACTCTCCTGCTCCTCTCCATGCCTTCCAATTGCGTTTCTAACTCGACCTATTCTATTGATTTCTTACCTAGGGTTTCAGAGAGAAATCAGGGAAGAAATCGAGAGAATAAATGGCTAGAAGTTTAGGGGAATGATGGGTTTCGGTGAGGGATAGCCATGATGGCTTTTGGTGGTTGATTGTGGTGGTTGAGGAAGTGGAGTTGGCGGAGTTGGTGGTGAAGGTGAGGCTGTTGCAGACGGAGTGGAGAAGATGGAGGTGGAGTCGATGGAATTAGGGATAGGGGTGTGTTTGGTTCTGCGGGTATAGGTGTTAGGTGTTTGGGTGTTGAGCGGTTGCATCAAGTCTCGATGATTCGCGAAGCTGAGCCGTGGGATGCGGAAATGATAGATTAACCTAACGGCTACAAGTGAAGAGGCTGGTATCGACCGTCGGATGCCTGATACAACGAAACTGATGGCTCAAGATGGATTTAGGTGCTGTAGTGTTAGACAGGAGCTTCAGACTTTGATGTACTGGCGATGCTGCGACCATTGGATTCAGATGTGATCCAATCTGACGGCTGGCGAAGGAGACGGGTATGGATATTGGAAATGGGTTTGGATAAGGGTTTTGGGCCTTGGGTATGCCAAGCCCATATCTTCTTTAAGAACAATTCTTCCTTGTTAATCCCATTTCTAGCCTTTTGGTCTTGTGCACAACATTCCTCGCGGCTTCCTTGCGTGATTCCTATCGGCTTCCACCACTTTTCTGCTCTTTTCGCTCCGTAATTCCATCCAAAATTTATTTAGAACCTAAAAATACAAAATTAATTAATAAAAATATTTATTGTTGAAAACAATGAAAATACAGAATATGGGATAAAATGTAGAATTATTGCACAAAAGATGAGTTAAATGCCAAGAAAAATATATAGAAATATGCACTTTTTAGCACTCATCACGCATGGTGCGGCTAGCATGGTTGGGGCCAAGGTAAGGTGTGGTTGGCTTGTTATGGTGGGGCCAAGGGTTTGGCATGCATTGGCGCATGGTGCTTCTAGCAGGGTTTGTCATTGGCACAGTGGTACGGATGACATGGTTGGCATGCCTTGGTGTGGAGATGTGGCTGGCATGGTTTGCCATCGGCACAGTGGTGCGGCTGGCATGGTTGACATGCCTTGGCGCGGATATGTGGCTGGCATGGTTTGCCATTGGCATAGTGGTGCAGCTGGCATGGTTTGCATTCCTTGGCGCAGATATGTGGCTGGCATGGTGTGCCATTGGCACAGTGGTGCGGCTGGCATGGTTGGCATGCCCTGGCACGGTAGCATGAGAATTAGGGTTTGGCATAGATGATGTCGGTCAATGTTAAGGGTTCTGCCGTGGAACATGACATATAAAAAAAAGTTACCCTGGTAATTCTTACGTAGGCATGTTGATCGATTCAATAAATGTGCTAATGGTCATAGTGACATCATGTCAGATGTGTGGTTTTACGATTTTAACCCTAAGCTAAAAACCACCATCAACAGAAGGATATTCCTAGGATTCAGTTCTTCATATGGAAAATGAAAAGTGATATTCTTCCTTTTAGTGCTTATTATGCTAGGTTTGTTAGGAATTCTGACCCTACTTGTCTCCTTTGCAATAGCTATGTTGAAACAGGGGAGCATTCCCTTATGCACTGTAATTTTTCCAGAGCTGTTTGGGCTCATTGTTCTTTGAACCTTGATTTTTTACAGATCTGTTTTTCATAGTCTTGAAGACTGGTGCTCCAGTTGGTTTTCTAGTAATAACTCTCTGACTCACTGGGTCCTTAGGCTGAGGTCTGTTCCACCATTTGCTGGTTCATCTGAAAAGCCAGGTGTGATCTGGTGCTTAACCAAATCAAACCTTGCTCTAGGCATATAGGAAAGCAAATTATTGATCACTTAACCACTTCTTTGATGCACTCTCAGGATGAGACGAATAGATTACCTGACACATGTCCTAACAGAGTTGATCGAACTCCAACTGGGAAGATCACCTTTGCTTTTATGTCTCATTTTTAAAATTTCACTGGCTTAACAGGGATTGTTGTTTGTATCTTAGGTCCAACATGAGACACAATCGGCAGAAAAACCAGGGGAACCAGAACTCATAGCAGGGAAGAGGCAGAATCCTTAGCCGCTCAAGATGCTATCGATTGGGCTTCTTAACTTTACTCCACAAGGTTGCAGTAGAAGCACCAACTGGAAGAATAATGATAGAATAGATAATCTCCTTTTATGTCTGAAAAACTTGGATAACATTTTCCGTAAAACTATTAAGCATGACACCTTTTCTGATCTCCAATAGTTGGTTATAGACGGAAGAAAATTCAAAGTCCACAACTGTGAGAGGCATTTTCTCTTTTGGATATTTGTCGGTAACTTTTTCTTTCATCTATAAAAAAAGGATATTAATGTGGTAAGACGAGAGAGGGGCAAGTCCCAGCTATTGCATTCCCTAACAACCACTGAAATCTCTAACAAAATCTCTAACAAAAATGTACGAGAGTACTGCCAATCTCACTATGATGTTGTAATTCATGATCAGTATCATATCACGAAAAAATTGAGGTAAGATCCGCCGGAGCGGGTAGCCTTAACCATATGAGAGTACTGCTAATTTCACTATGACGTTGTAATTTAGTATCATATTCACGAAAAAATTGTGGTAAGATCCGCAGGAGCGGGTATCCTTAACCAGATGTGTGGTAACGGGTTAGCTCGAAAGATGTTCCCGTCCCTGTCAGGGGAGATGCCAACCGTCTCTCCTTTTAACGAACACGACATAAATTGTCCAACAACAAGTTCACAAACGTATCCTTATTCGCATATAGCCGATGTGTACTAAAATCTGAACTATATTGTGATGCTTTCCTTCTTAATCCTCATGTCTATGGACGTTTTGCAGATGAAATCGTCGAGACTTTTCACGTCAAAGGAAAAAAAAAATGAAAAAAGAAAAAAGTGTTGCAATTCAATTGAAGTTTTGGAGTTCTTAACTCTTACTTTTAGCAGCAGGATGCAGCATTGGAATATTTTTGCACACATGTTGCATTCTCTTTAATAGTTAGCTAACAGCTTGTTCGTTTCAAGTTTTTCATATCCCGAGAATTGGATTCCAAGAAATGGATTCCTTGCTAGAAAAAAATCTGTTTGGTTGGGGTAATTGGATTGCATTGGAATTCAAATCCAACTAATAACTCCTGACACAGAATAAAAAGAGATTTTCAATACATGCAAAGAAGAAATAGGGAATACGAAAAACGAAAAGCAAAGAAAACTTGCCAAGAAAAATTCCTGTAAAACCTAACCTAGCCATGGCTGATCTCCATCTCTCTTCCTCTCTTTCCTTTCTTCTTTTCTCTCTCAGTTATTTCAGAAGAGGAAAAACGAGGAACGAATAAAAACTTTAGATCTGGTTTTGATTTGAGAGAGACAGTATAGTAATTTTCACTCGTATTAGAAGGAACAGTTTAGTATTTTTGACTCGATTCCCTGGTTTTTTCCACGAAAATGAATTCCATTACATCGGCTGAGCGCTGCAATAGAAAACACGAATCTGAAAGGAATCGGATTATGTGGGAATTCGATTCCAGAAAAATTTAAACTGTTCGGTTTGGGGGAATTGGCCCTATTCCCTTGGAATCCAACAAAAAAAGTTCTTTGTTGTTGTTTTTCTGAAGGGAAAGAAAGATTTATATAAGGAGAGCTAAGTTCGCGAAAACAAGCTAATTTCAACATTTATTGAATGAAAACTGAAATATGATACTCTATATACCAAACGACATCAGACATGGAACCTTGGAGAGAACATGACAATAGAACTTTGGAGAGTACCACCCCAACTCTTGCCTAAAAATCCAACAAAAGCCAAGAGTTGAGTCAAATTTTTGTTGCTTCTAACACAATTTTTTCCTATTTTAAAAATCTATATACATCGATAGAATCTCGTCGTACATAATCCATTTCAACTCCTTGCTCATCACATGACACAAGAGGGACTGAAGCATCTCGATATAAACCCCAGCACTTTGACCTGCAGAATCCGGTCGGAAAACAAAATAAGTATCATGTCAACAGATTACATTTCCCAAGCTAACCCAAAACCTGAAATTTGCAAACACCAATAATAGACAGTAGGAATAATATTATCTGACAGTTCAAAGTTTCAGGCATGTAGTGGTGTCTTATACTAAGAGCTGACAGTTAAATCAGAAATCAGTACATAAATTACTGTGACAGACAGTTGTGTCTATCTAGTAAGAAAAGCGCACGGATGTGGAAATACCAAAGGGTTGCAATGTATGTCAAAAGGACAACCAATCTGATCAGTTTTGTTTTTTAAATATACCTTGGGTGCTTTGGCGCGGCGGAGTTGTGGTGATGGTATTTTGTAGAGATCTTCATCGACAGGCTTGTGAGTAGTGGCAACAGCAGTGGTGGTACGATATTGAGGGTTGTTGTATTTTGTTGGTGATGCTTTCCATCCATAAATCCACCACCTATCTTTCGTCTCATCTCCTTCATCCCCGGCATACAATTTGTTTTCCTGGAAATTACAACGGCCAGACGAAAATGAGCACATGACCGGAACCAAAAGTAATATTTTTTTTTATGACTCATAAGAAAACAAACTAGCTTATTAAGACATTTGGAGTGGAATTGACTTCAATAGTGTTTGGTGGTTGTGTAACAAACACCTTCATGATTAAAAAAAGATTGTAATTAAGAGACATATTATTGAGATTCAAGCAAGGTTGTTAATTTCGGCCATCTCGGCCGAAATTTCGGCGAAATTCCGGATTTCGGTCCAAGAAGATGAGATTTTGTTAATTTCGGCCGGACGAAATCTTTGCGAAAATTTCGGCCGGAAACGCGTTTTTTGGTCGGAATTTCGGCCGAAATATATATATATATATATATATAAATTTTTTTAAAATTGAGTGGATTAATCTCAAGTACAAAAATTAAACAGATTAATTCACTCACTAGTATTATTGCTTGTTGTTGTGTTTGAATTTCTTGACCTAAAATTATCATGTGGTGTTGATGATGAGGAAGGTGAACAACCAGATTTACTAATACTATGTTTCTTTTAAGTGGGTCAATACTCCCTCAATCTTCTAGTCTGACTCAAACTAGGATTGGAATTAATTGAACCTGGCAACAAACACTTCTTATTATAAAAGTTGGAATCGAAATTACACCGAAATTTGAAAACGAAATCTCCCCGAGACAACGTTGTACCAGTGTCTCGCTCGGGACCGAAATAAACCGGAATCCGAAATTAACTACCTTGGATTCAAGCAAAATGATTGAGAAATGAATCTACAACAACTAAAAGTTTATGAAAATTTTAAAGTAAAACAGGGAGATCAATAAGCTCTATAGTGAAATTTGATTTCGAGTCTAAACTATCAACAACAACTGATATACTCAATTAATTGTTCATTTTTCAAAGTCTTATGACTTTAAACATATGCATGCAACATATTGAAAGAATTTGAAGAAGAGAACCAAAATATACCTTCTTAGGAGAAAAGTTGACAACATTTGTAGCAGTGGTGGGTACAACTACTACTGGTATCTTAACTTCTTCTGCTCCTCCTTTGTAAAGATCAGTATCGACACCATATAAATCTTGTTGTTGGTGGTGGCCAAGATGATCATCACCAACATTAGTACTACTTGTAGTGTAGTAGTAGTTTGGTTGATAACAGTAGTAATCCCATTCACCAAATGCTGGAAAATGAATAGGTCTAAATTCATTTAAACCCATTGTCGTTACTAATCAACTCACACCAAGATAAGCAAAAATGGACAACTGAAAAACTTCAAAACACTCTTTCACTCTCTAAACAGAAACAAGAGTTGGCAGGTAGCTGATGATAGAGAGACTGTTAGTTATGAATATGAACACAACTATAAGAAGAAGACTTATAGTTTTGACAATGGAGTAGTAAATGATCTTTATGTCTTCTCAAATACAAAAGACAAAAGTGGTTATCTTTTTGTTTTTTTGGTAGGAAAAATCAAAGTTTGTATGAGTAAAGTGAAGAAAAAGAAGAGAAAAAAGTATAAGGTAGGGAAATTAAGGTCAAGTCTGAAGGAATTTATGCTGTGTTGTGCTTGTCATACAAGACTAGTACTCATCACAGATCTGGATCTCTTCTCATTATATAGGCATACACTTTTCCCTGAGGAACATGTTATGCTAGTGTAAAGCTTATTATGGTGGTTGAGAAACTGTTACCAGAGTCTGTTATTCTTTAATAATTTTACTCAAGATAGACATGGTTAACTTTTGTGTTGTTATTTTCTTGCTTTTTTAAAATTTTGTTTGTAGTTTTGTCTGGTATTCACAATAAACATTATTATGACTACTAATGGAGTGTGACCAATGAATCATGATTAGCAGTTTGTAACAACTTTGGTCATGTATAGCCCAACGGCTAAGTACGACATTGATTACAAAGGATAAGATTGTAGCCGAGTAGGGTTAAAAGGTTTTTGTTTGGAGAAAAACCATGTATAGGCAAGCAGAGCAGTTATCTGCAACAGACTCCCAAAGCCAAGCATATTTTCACAAAAACTGCTTAGTTTGACTTGTGTGTATTATTTTCTACTTATTTTCAATTCTCGTTCCGCCACTAGTAAGATTCAATTATATGTCGATCTGAAAACCGTTAACTCCCTTCTAGAGTGAAACTGAGATGTTACTAACTAACAGGTGGTTACCCATACACTTTATAGAGATCCGGGGTGCATGTAAGTATTTGCCGAGTCCGTGATGACTATTATGCATGGCTCAAGAATTAAAGAACGGTAATCTCGGTTACCGATGGCCGACAGATTATGCAATCCTTGAACCCACGCACGTTTGGGGAAATGGAGGAGCAAAAAGATAAAGTGAAAAAGCAGTAAAACAAAAAGGAAAGCAAAATTTAAACAGACCATGTAGTGTAAAAACAAAAAAAGTGGAAATTTTAGGTGCCCATGAGCCCATCATTATGTGTCTATTGAATCGTGTCAAGGTTTCATAGCATTTTTTAAAACTTTATTTTTTTTGAAATAATTCGCCCGTGGTTTGTAAAGTGGATCAAATGAAATGATACCTGTAGGGTTGAAAAGAAAAGAAAAAATATCCCCATGGCCCATATGAAAGTTTCATTCAAAGAACAGGATGCGCAAAAACTTAATGGTGCAGCTGCAGGATGCCAGGATCCTGGTGGGGCGAAATGAGGTTTAAGGTGGATGGGAATCGCATCTGTATCCGGTTCGCAGGTATAATAGTGCAAGGATACTAGATGAGCACCACTGGTGGCAACCAAAACTCTATACCTGAAAAGATCACTCGGGCTCATCTTCGCCCCACAACTCGCTCACTTGACTGTACCTGCCAATGATGGGAGACGGACCCATTGAAATGGCTGTTGGTAACGGTATACTTTTGCTGGATATACCGCTGACAACAGCCTGTGCCCGACTCTCGGACACTAATCATGCAGCAGCTTAGGCATGTTAGGACGGACTGGATTCTGGAGCTGGAGCAGCAGGTGTTACTTCCTAAGAAAATGATAACTTTATTTTTTTTTCGAATTAGCAAACATCAGCAACATCAACATTTTTGAAATATGAATGAATGTTTAAGCTGATATCAAGTTTGATTTCTAAAACTGTGGAACCGACCCCCACCATCGACTAAAGTAACCATATTTGATCTAATCTACAACTCAGTGTTATTGTGTGTGTATGTGAACTACCTCTATCAATGACTAACTTTCTGGCTAAAAATGTGTATACAAGATGTGCCCAAGATGTTTTAAATGGGCTGCAATCGAAGAGGAATTAGTTGGTTGTTTTTTGCCTCATCCATTTCGTAGCTGACCATTTCTCTCCTGATAAGACTTTACATCCTCCATGTATACTAGTAGGATCTTCCTTCCCATCAAGTCCCTACAAAACAAATCAACAAACGTTTTATCACTGGGCCTCAAAAACCATACCAAGTTCCACAATAATCCTAAATTTCCTAGTTTAACCTGGATAGAAAATTAGGTTTTAAGGTCTGTACGTTTTATGCAGTCGGTTTCAGTTCAGTTCGAGAACAAGCCAAATTTACAACCCTAGTCGACTGGTCAATTAAGTTGATAAGATCTGTAAGAATAGCAACTAAACAGCTTTTGCTAAATTTGTGTGCTCAAACTGTACCTTCGGTTATTGATTTATTTTTCTTTTATTTTGAAAGAAATATAAAAAATAATACAATTACGGAGTAGTAGAGACAAACCATGCTCCAGAAAAGAACTGCATCTCCTTTATTAGGTTTTACAGACAACCCCTTCACCATTTGCCCACCACAGCTACATTCTCCTGTCCCGGCCTGAAAATTTGCAATTAACACCCTGACAGAATAGGTCGCATGCTATACTAGAAGTGCAAAAAATATTTGCAGTGAACTCACCATGGGGAAGTAAGTTTCTCCCCCCTCCACATTGTTGCTCAAATACATGAGCACGGTTGCAATTCGCTGACCTCCTCGCTTCAAGTTAAACTGCACCCGAAAAAGAATTTCATTTTACGAAACTAAATCAGGAAAAGGGAAAGGCAACGAAAACAGAAACAAAACAAGTGTTGAAAAACAACTCACAGTGTCAGAAAAGTAGTCATGATGTGGCTTGTAGTACTGATTCTGTTCATACCTGTGCTGCAGATGTTAGGCACTTAATAATGGAACCGATCAGTCTAAGAGCTAGAGTAAGCATTTCTATAGAAATGATGTTGGAAGTAATACCTTAAAACTTGAACAAGCTCTCCATTTTCTACTGGTACTTGAGAGAATACTGAAATCCGTTTTTCAATTGCCTGTTTCAGAAATGCATAAGAAAAATATAATTGCTAAATGGAGCGTCAAAACAGATATATATATGTGCATGGACAGGTCAGTCCAACAAAGAAGTAGATAATGTAATTCAATTATAGTGCTCAAAAGTGGGAACCAAAAAAAAAAAACATGAGTTCGGAGGCATTTGTTATTAACATTTCATAAGAGACTCTAGAATGTTATTTTGACGGATTTTGCAAGGAAACGAAAGTAAATGTAAGCTTGCTAAGGAACCAACCTGTACAATAGGATACTTCCTCTCTTCATTACTTAAAAACATGCCGGAACTTGTCCTAACATTACTCTTAATTCCCTGAAAAAGCATTCAAGAAATATAACAGAAATTAAGACATGAAATATTTGAGCACAAAAGAGTTCACTATTAAAAATGACAAATAACAGATTGGGACTGGGCGTCGGGGTGTAGTATTATGTGATCGTGTCGAAATGTCTTTCTAAGAGAAATGCAATACAAGAGTCTGGTTGAAAGCAGACAGTATGATTTATACCCTAAACACATACACCAACACACCTTTGTGATGAAAAATAAAGAACTGGATGTCTATCTAATAGCCGAGAAATTATTTTTGATCACAATTTTGGGTAGATAAAGTGTTACATTGACATTCAATAAACTGAAACTCCGATACTACGTTATAAGTCAATAATCAACACACTACTAACAATAAAATCCAATCTAGCTTGAACATACATAGATATACGTGTACTAAAAAAACAAAACAAAACAAAAGAATCGTGAGTTATGAGTTTGATAACAACGGAAAAAGGAATATTTCTCAAGATAACGTTGTTGTGCCTCGTCTTAAAGAACCTCAGTGTGGTGTTTACCTAGTGCTTACAAACTAGTAGACTGAACTACGACAGAGTATAAAGAAACTTAAAATAGAAAGAAGTGGGATCTATCGTAATACATGCCTTGCCTGTTTTTGCGTCCACTACAGTAGAAATCTGGAGGCGAGGCCTAGCAATTGCTTTTAGATAATCACATTCCTGCAATGTCATCACAATCTCATTATTTTAGCTTGTTGCAATTTCTTTTAGAAACCAGGCAAACAAGTATATGAAAGTAAAAGGCAGGTTTGTTGAAATTAGGCAGCTTAGACTCAATTATTCCATGCCAAGCAACTTAAACTTTGTAGATAGACATTCTTTAATATAGGCATTTTCAGGGGAAAGTAAACTAAACTCAACAGAATGACGTGCAAACAACTACCTCGTATAGCATGTTTGCAATGACAGAGATGAAGAACTCAAAATCAACAGAAAACATTACTGAATTTCTGATAGAAAATTGTTAGTTAAGGAGTCCAATGCTTATCCAATCATGAACATAAGAGGACCAATATCCATTTATTAATGACATTAGTATATGGACCATATCCAGATGGGTACGATCACAGAAAGCGTAACTAGCATTATGAAAGAGGTAGCTTTGATATGACCGTGTTAGTTAGGACATGCCTACCTCTGAACTTAAGAAATTATGCAGGACAATGATTCGGGGTGCCCAGCTGACAATCTCAGGTTTGACCTACATCGGCAAAAGAATATAGTAAGTATACAAAGAGTTCTGCCACGAGGTCTGACCACGCACGTGAACATTTAGAAACCAACATGGTCATTCTCCCAACGAGAATATCCTGAAACATAAAGATAAATTGCATAGATGAAAATAAAGCTGCGAACTAAACATACAAATCCGATTCGGAGCATCTTTGCCTCGTGGTCATTCTCCCAACGAGAAAATCCTGAAACTGTACACAAGCACACATATGTCAGATATGTTATGCTAATCTTGCTATGCTAATCTTAAACAGAAATAATTCACACCAAGTCCCTACAGGCCTGCACTAATCAAACCTAAAAACTGGAGATTACCATGCAAGCTGCAACATGCTAACATCAAGCATAAGATGATTCACTATGTGTCTTCAAGTTAACTTTCTAGTTAGCAAAAGAAGAATCAGACAAAAGTGAACGACCAAGACAAAGCCACTTTAGTCTCCTGTATAACTTAAACAACACTAATAGCATGGAAAACCAAAATGGTCGAACTTACTAAGACCACCAATACTGTTGTTGTAGTATGAAAACCAACAAAAAAGGATCTTGGATATTGGAGACAAGTTACTTTAGGGAAGTAAAGCATGAAGTCCAGAAAAAGTTAAATAACTTATTATCCGAACTTAAACATTGTCCATTCAAGTAAAACCACGTCGATAATGAACACAAAACCACACCCGTCTCCAATGGAGATGATTTTCCACTACGCTGTAAATTAAGAATATAACAATAATATGTAGGAAACAAAGATAGGGTGCAGCATATGTCAAACAAGAAACCGACCACTTTGCGATTGGAGGCTCTTAGAAAGAAGAAGAAAGGTGGGTGACGTGGTTCTGTATTTTGCTTCCGAACCCTCAATAGGTAAGGGCTCTCTTAACCATTTTAGAGTTATGAGAGTACTATGTACAATAACAGTATCAAATACGAGTTACATAAATATCCTGACATTGATGGGGAATGTGTTACATTCAGTTACTCTAGTGCCTGAATAGATCTAGATTTTGTAATACCATCAGTTATTGCTAGTCAGAGCATGGAAAGGATGTACTGAGATATGATACACCACTACCACTGGAAAGCTTAGATGTTTCAGACAGACAATTCATTATTTTTATTGCTCTTCCGTTGAAATACTTTTGCTCATAAAAGTATCAACTAGAAAATACATCACTAAATGTCGTAAAGAACGAATATGGTCAATGAAAACCTAGCAAATTTAATGTATAAATATCTTGAACCAATCACTAACAGTTCACAAACTTAACAGACAGAGAAAGAGAGAATGTGAAATGTACCAGATGACTCCTCCAATCTCCGTATAAATGCCAACTGAAACAAAGCACCTGCAGATCCCAAATATAAACCATAAACTTGCCAGCAAAACACAAACCCATACTTATCATAAGGAGAACTGGAGAAAGGAAAAGAAACCTAATGCCAAGGGTACGTCAAACATATCCAAGAAGTCTTAGAAAAATCTGACCCCTTGTTTCTTGTGTCAGTTACGCTATTAGTATTTTGACAGGAGGGAAAAAATAACTTTAAAGATTTAGCCAAATTATTATATTACTGACAAATTCTACAAAATTAAATCTACAACCAATGTCTAGTCTGAAATTGTGAAAAGGATATCATTATCAGTAGACCAAACCATGGTTTCAAAATATGCACGTTTTTTAGCAACTCAAAACCATTTTGCCTCAACACTTGCGCCTCTAAAGCTTCTCTATATAATTTAATTGCAGCTTTTGGCTTAAAATTTCTCTAAACTACGCCTGGAGACCTATTGAGTATTGTATTTACTTTCAAGGGCTTTTAAAATTTAACACTAGATATAATTGTTAATTAAATTTATGATTCAGCAAAGTGGAAGCTATGGTAGCAGTTCGGAGAAAACTAATCAAACTTAAATAACATCTTAAGCTGGTAAATTTGTAAGTTAGTTAGTTAGTATGCGTGATTGAGACTAATTAATACATCTAGTTGGTTCTGTAGTGTTGATCGAGTAATGCTCATGCCTAGTGTCTCTAAAATAATTTCTTTCACCATTAGAGGTGTGTCCTTTAGTTTACGCCTTGCATTGTCAACAGCAAGCACAACGCCTCAATATTTTTTAAAACCTTAAATGTGGAATTCTAACAAACTTGGCTCCAAATACATTCCAAGAAATTGGTGGGCGAATACATGATTGGATTTGTTTAAGATCAAAAAACAAAATTGGGTAATCAATTTCAACAGATTTACTGCCATTAATTTCCCTATGTATTTAATCAGTTCTTCCCAGAAACTAATTTATCCGGAAACAAATACACTAATTAGAACTAACAAATCAATACCCAAAAGTCAGTTTAGGGTTCTACAAAAACATAAGAATCTCAATCTCCATGGAATTAGTATTGTGTTTGGATAACTTACCAATAATCATTCCAACTGTAACAAAAGTAAGAAGTCCGAATATGATCCTCGTTGTAACCATGGCGTTTGACACACAGAGAGAGATCAGATGGTGATTCGAGTTTACGGAGAAATTGATGAGATATTATATCTTACAGAATTGATTAGAGAGAGAATTAAAGAGGAACGTAAAAATGAAAGAGGAATTTAAGTTAGCTGAAGAAACCGCTCACCAACGCCCATGGCTTTGGCTTTGGACTGAAGGAAAGTAACCTACTTTCTCTCTTGAGAAACGGGAACTCACTGACTTTTATGTAAATCAAAATTCTACGATCATAATCATGCACCCCACTTAAAGTGAGTGTACAACACCTCCACCATCAAACCCGATGAGCCGCGGCTATGCTCCCGGAGGCATTTTGCAATTTCCCCAATCAATATAGTCAATCTCAGCTGAGGTTCAAGGTCTTAGTCCATGTCTGAGAAAAATCTCTCAGTTTTTATGAGAAAAAATATTGCTGAAATGAGTCAGTAAGTTGAAAATTTCACTGTAAAAGATTAAAATCAACCCTAAAGATTTTATTTTATTTTTTTTGTGTGAAATTTCTAAAATTAATCGTAACGTGTGACTATAAAAATTCAAAATCAACCCTAAAGATTTGATTTTTATTTTTTTGTGTGAAATTTCGAATCGTATAATAACGTGTGACTTAAAATTAATCTAAAATTCGTAATGTATTCATCAACTGCTTGATTAAGTGGTATAAAATTTGGAGACAAAAACTCGGAGATTTTATCAAGAATCTCACCGAGATAGAATTGTCATGATGTCTTAGTCCCGGACGATATAAGATTTGAGATTTACTATATTGCTAGGAATGTTATCTTCCGCCACTTGGAGCGATTTGAGTTGGAAAAATGGAATCGCTTTTTCTAAGTACAATTGGAATGCATGAGATATGAGAATAAGATTTTTCAAAATTACGAAATTCAAAACCCATGTAGGTAGTTGGTTTAAGATCTCTCCTCATCAATGCATATGATTCCTGAAAATGAGATTTAGCCCTTCCAATCATCTGCTCTTGTATGTAAATAATCTCTACTTTAACAAGTTCAAGATGTATAGAAGGTTTCACTTTTCCTGGAAATATTGGTCGATGAACCACCTCTTCCTTCCTACCATCCAAACAGGCTTATAAAGTTATGTACATACCGTTGGTGATTATGAGTCATAGGTTTTGAAAATTGGATTCCAGGTAACTGAAACTGTCAATGGGATTTAATCAATTATTTTGAGTTATAAAGTAGATTTTGAGTTATGTGGGTAGATTGTGGATTACTTCGTAATTTTAGGATAAGGAGTAGATCTTGGGTAATTTGACAGATTACGAAATACTTATACAGATAATGGTTCACAATATAATTTGGTCACGTGATAGATTTTAGGATATGGTGTAAATTGTTGGGTCGCAAAATAGACTTTGGCCACAAAGCGAATATGGGGTAATTTAACAGTCTTTTATCATATGGTATGTTTTGGATGTTTTTTTTCGTGAGAGAGATATAGCAGGTTTTGGGTTAGAGTGATAAATTTTGGTCACAGTGGCACATTTTGGATTAAAGAGTAGATTTTGGGTCACATGATATTTGGAGATGATGCGTACACTTTGGATCACATGATATTAGTCACAATACAGAATTTTGGGTCGTGTAGTTACCTAAAATTCGAGAGAGGCTAGAAGTGGGATTCTAGGGTTTCTAAAAGTGAGTTACGGGAGGTCGAACACGAATAGTTCACCTAAACCACGCACAGTGGCCGTTCAAAGGCTGCTTCAGTCACAAGGAAGAGGCTTAGGACTGGTCTTAGGGAGGGAATCAGATGAAGAGAGAGAGATCAGAGAATTCTAAGGTTTGAAGACGAATTGCTCTGAGATTTTATGAGAAAGTTCTATGTTAGCTTGGATAAATAGAGGACCTATTTATAGCTGAATTCTCTAATCTCAGGTCGGTGAAGATATGGATTATTTGTCGTGCCGTGCGGAGCACTTCTCCCATCTCTTCAGGAATATATATAGATAAACTAGGTTGAGTTGATTTCATTATTCCACCGCCTTTACTCTCTTCTGCGATGAGAAATATGTCGAGGTATTTCTCACACATGACGTAAACCGTCAGACCAAAACCATAAATGATATCCCCCATTTGTGTAAAGTTGAGTCAGCATTTGTGATGATGTGTTGAGAGAGAGGAATATTCTCTTCAGCCGAGTTGTCCAAGATAAAGAGATATTCTCTAATTTGTGAGAATGACTAGGATGAGTCACGTAAAAACGCATGGGATGCCTCAGATGGGTTACTAGCGCATTTCAGGGAGAGATCCATGTGATCTGGGAAACACTAACCTATTTACTAAGGTCAAACACTCGTCTGAGAGAGAAAACTACTGGTAGGGATAACTTTATCGGCTAAATATGTAATGGATTTACATAGATTGAAACAATATAACTTTTTTTATGTTTGTATTGGTGGAATCGGCTTCCTTCTTAATGGTGACCGTGATTGAGATCTGTAACTGAGTGGATAACCTCCCATTTTGGTCGCCAAAATGTAGTTACCTAAAATCTGAGAGAGGCTAGATGTGGGATTCTAGGATTTCTGAAAGTGATTTACAGGAGGTTGTCTTCGCCTAAACCACGCACAGTGTCCGTTCAAAGGCTGCTTCAGTCACATGTAAGAGGCTTAGAGCTGGTTTTAGGGAGGGAATCAGATGAATATAGAGATCAAAAAATTCTAGGGTTTGGAGAAGAATTAATCTAAGAGTTTATGATAGTGTTAGATCGGAAAAATATAGGACCTATTTATAGTTGAATTCTCTAATCTCGGGTCGGTGAAGATATGGATTGTTTATCGTGCTGTGCGGATCACTTCTCCCGTGTCTTCAGGAATAGATAGAGATAAACTAGGTTTAGTTTATATCATTATTCCACCGCCTTTACTCTCTTCCGAGGTGAGGAATATGTCGAGTATTTCTCACACATGTCGTTGACCGCCAGACCAACACCCTAAATGATATCCCCCATTTGTGTGAAGCTGAGTCAGCCTTTGTGATAATGTGTTGAAATAAGGAAATATTCTCTTCAACAGAGTTGGCCAAGATAGATATATATTCTTTGTTTTGTCAGAATGATTAGGATGAGTCACGTGAAAAGGCACGGGATGCCTCATAAATCGTGTGTAGAGTGTGAGAGAAACTGAATTTGAGTTACCTCTCTCCATATCCGGTCACGTATGTCATGTGAAGATCGTATTATTGCTTGTGGGTCCTTTTGTCGATAATGAGGAGCTCAAGAGAGCTTATCCACGTTTTTGGATAGACATGTATAGTTCAGGCTCAATTTACTAACCGTAATTGTGTTTGAAAGGCTGGGAAATAGTCTTGAGCCCTAGGTGAGGTGTGTGCCTGAGTTTTATGCGCGTATAAAACTCTTCAGACAAGATGGCTCTGTTCGGATTAGACCACCTGAGGTTTATATGACGTGACTGAGGTTATCTGAGATTTGGCCAACTAATTTAAGGTCGTCCGAGATTTGGATGACGGGTTTGAGACCGTCAGAGATTTGGCTGACTGATTTGAGGTTGTCAGTGAATTCGCTGACGGGTTTGAGACCGTCAGAGATTTGGCTAACAGGATGAAGTTTGTTTGATACTTGGCCAACACGATGAAATCTCTCGAAGTCAGCTAGGAGATCTTTGGGAGAGAAAAGAAAGTTTGCACACCTAATAAGTTCTCTGCGAGACTTCGGCTCATTTGTCTTTAACCAGCGTATCTTGCAGAGATGTGCTAGGAACCAATTGTGTTCGTATTTATGGGGTCAACATGACCAGTGTATCTCGGAAGGATGGTTTAGGAATCTGTCGAAAGGCTCGGAGGCAGAATAACCAGTATATTTCATGGGGATGTCCTATGAATTATTCTGAATCCTCGGTATGTTGAGTCAGATCTTAGAGTAGACATGACCAGTTTATCTCGCGATGATATACTAGGAATCTGTCCTTGATCTCAAATAGGGAAAGTCATGCTTGCAGGAAACATGCATGTCCCCGCTCTGGGTCATAAGTCCGCCGGGGACGTTTTTACTCATCTACAGAGCCTACATGACCAGCAGTATCTCGCGGGGATGTATACTAGGAATCATGGCATCACAATCATCTGTGTCTCGCGAAGACATGCTGGAATTGTGGATGTTCTGGTTCATAAGTCTTTCAGGGACGTTTTACGGTTTATAGAACCTATGTGACCAGCAGTATCTCGTCGAGGATGTGCGCTAGGAATCACGACCAGCGGTGTCTCGTGGGGACGTACACTAGAAATCTTGGCTATGGGTGCCTTGAGGACCAAGGGATTAATATCTCCCGTGAGAGTTGATTTTTGTCTATGATCTTGAAATGATGCTTTTTCCCCTTATCCAAATTTCACCATCTACGGGCCCAAAATTAATTCGAGGGTTACGAGAAAAATTTAGGTCACCAAGTGGATTTTTGATCATGGGGCTATCTTTATTAAAAAATAAGTTTAAATTTTGGCCATGAGAAATTTTGGCTGATAGTTGTTAGCATTGCTCGGTCGAACTCTCAAGTGTTGCTATATCAAGCTTGTTGTCAAATTCAGTTGTCAAAACTATATCTTGATTTCTAGTCTACAATTAGTTCAGTCTCGGTCTAGGATAGTGGACTTGAGAAACGAGTCAGCCATCATTTGCGTTCTACCGTTTGAAGGTGAAAATCAACCGAAGCTTTTGGAGAACTTCATCAACAAAAGGTAAGTGAATACTAAACCACCTATTTCTCAAGTTATATTCACTTTTATATCTTTGAGGCGATTGTCACATAACTAATTATAATATCTTGCATAGACAAGAATTTCGAGTCGAGAACTAACTATTTAGTTTACGAATTTCTCGAAATATAATGACTAAGTTTAATGAACATTTTTCCATACTTGATCAAATTCGGTGGAGAACAATTTATTGTTCGGAACCAAATCATAATTCAAGTTTGTCATTTGAAAATAGCCTGGAACGGTGGTATGTGTCATTGATGTTATTCAGGAATGTTTCGAATCGATTGAGAAAAATATAGAACTCCTTTATTCAGAATAAAAGACAGGTTTATCAGTCTTACCTATTGAGAAAACTGATATATGTCTGAAGCTGTATTACATGTATTCGTCGCGTAGCGGAGTAGCTATATGTCGACTCTCAGATTTGTGTGATACACATATTCATATGTACATCATGGGAAAATATGTTTGTTTCATGATCTGGATATGTATGTATATTCGTATAGAAACCATTGTGGAACTGTGGTAAGGGAAACGGGTTAAAATAATCAAACTGGTATGCCATCCAAAATAGTTATATGTTCTGGAACCAGTTTAGTACCCAAACCGGTACGCAAGATAAATGTTTTGTAAACTCCGGAGTCGTCAAAGGTCTTAAGTTTGCAAACAGGTACATGAACTAAAAAGTTTTGTAGACTCTGGAATTTTGAGTTGGTTCAAAGTTTGCAAACCTGTACGTAAACTGAAAAGTTATATAGAGTCTGGAACTCGGTAATTGCATAAGTATGTAAACCGGTTTATGAACTAAAAAGTTCTATGGACTCCGGAACTCAGTTATTGCATATAAGTTTCCAAACCGGTCCGCGTACTATGATTCAACCAATTCACGAACAATTCAAGTAATTGTACTTTGTACATTTACAAACCATGTCAATTATGATTCAATTACGATTAAAATTATTTCTATGAAGTAATTTTCATTTGATATATTCTCTAATTAACACTAGACTCATTTGATCACATGATTGTGACTCAATATCAATATCTTAGTGAACATGAAAGTGAGTATTAAGCTTTTAAGTTCATATCGGCTAGTTCGGCTAACTATGTTGAACATAGTCTTTATAACTTTGAGTGCTCTGTT
The DNA here is from genome assembly GCF_003573695.1 of Papaver somniferum. Classification (NCBI taxonomy): domain Eukaryota; kingdom Viridiplantae; phylum Streptophyta; class Magnoliopsida; order Ranunculales; family Papaveraceae; genus Papaver; species Papaver somniferum. Next base: position 183,441,619 of record NC_039362.1, on the reverse strand, counting down.
CTGAGAGATTCAACAACAATATTAGGTCTTAATATGAACACATATTTAATTATAACGACAAATTTTGAATCAAGATATAATTTTCAGGACCCCGAGTATATATTGATGAAACTTTTTTATTTGATTTTTTCCTCTTATTCTCCATCAACAAGAAAAACACCCAAAGCTTCTCAAAATATATAATCACAAAATGTCAATTAAAATTATAAATTTAAGTAAAATTTTAGTATTCTCTATCCATTGGAGAATTGTACACAACAATATCAATGATAAAGAAAATCCATAATAACCAATTGTCTTATTATTAAAATCATGCAGGAAAAAGCATTTAAAAGGACAATTAAAAAAAAATAAAAATCATTTATAAAGAACAAAATCATGTAACATCCTAGAGGAAAAACTGCTTTTGGAGACTGTTTTAGCGATATGAAAACCTTTGGTGCAAAGAATCACAACCATCTGAGTTCATTGTTTTTGTGAGAAACTATAAAGATCTATGGTGGATATTAATCATTCATTACATGTATCTTGGAATCCTCCAAGTGGTTCTGACACAAAGCTTAATTTTGATGTCAGTTTTATTAGTAAGTCACAAGAAAAGCAATAGCTGCACTAAAAGATGTCAAATGGGCTAAGAAGAAAGGCATTGAGTACCTGTACCTGGACGGAGACAATCTGAATGTTGTAGCGTCAATAAGTGGTGCATTAGTAAGAATAAACTGGACATCAAACAATGTGATCCGCGAATATTATAGTTACTTAATAGTTTTACAAGCTAGAAATGCTCTCGTGTTAAAACAGATTCAAATAGGATTGCTGAAAAAATTGCAAAAAAGAAAATGCAAGAACTCAACTTATGAGTGAGTGAATGGTACTCTAATCCACTAGATTTTATCTTAGAAAATCTGGAACATGACTTTGTAGCTTGATTAATTATCACATGAATTTCTTCTTATTAAAAAAAGAAACATTTTGTGGATTCATTAGAGGCCAATTATATTACTACGAGAGAAAATGACTAAATTAAATAAGTATTACATTGTTATTTTTTATTATTTTAAACATTATTAGAACCTGATATTATAAGTACTTCGATCGGACCAAATTAATAAATAAATGTTACAACCAATGTCGTTACGACACAGACTATTTTTATACTTTAGCAAATACTAAAAATCAATTTGGATCAAAATTATTGCAATTCCCTACGGTCCCTAATTATTATAGATTTAAAACTTACTTCAGTAAAAGTAAGCCATGCATTCCAATTCTCTATATAAAAACAGAGTTTTTTCTAGCGCTCTCATTAACCGGAGCTTCTGGTTGATTCTAGCCCCACCAATAAAAATTGAGGAGAATTTTGTAGGCCCGCAATATATATTCCAGCCAATCACATTCTAGAATATAATTACCTAAAATATATAATCTTGAAAAAATTCCAAAATAAATATAGACAACTTTAACATTCCCAAAAAAAAAGATTTTATATAGGGATATTCATGATTTCATAGTAAAATTAAATACGGAATACTCATCATGATTCCATAATAAAAGCAAATTCATCATAAGAATTAAAATATTCATCATGATTTCATCATAAAAATAAATCCATCATAGCAATAAAAAAAACAAAAACAAAAAACCAACGTCCATTGTCCATCTAAAATTGTTATACAAAACTCGCCTAATTACAACCTGTAAGAAAAATAAAAATTTAATTGTTTCAATTACACTTTCAAATCAGCGATTAGAAGAAAACATACCTGGTTTGTGGATGTCACACATGAATCGAGTAATCTTCTTTCGAATGCTTATAAAAAGGTTTGTTTATTCTGTACAAGTAAAAATAATACAATCATTAACAAATGATCCTGTTAGAAGTATTAGTACAATGGAATTAAGCAAAAATCACCAAACAATATGATATCGAATATAAATAAATAACAAATCGTTAGCTGCAACAAAAAAAGGGGAAAAATATTGGATGAGCTTTTCATTTTTTTTTTTCATTTTTTTTTAACTTTTTTTGTTTTTTTTAAAAAAAAATTTAAATGTAATATATTATTCGAAAACTGTAAATTACATTGTAACAAGGTTCTTAGTTGGCATCCGAGCAAAATACTCTAAAAATATGTTTATTCCAGAAATAAAAAGTACATCTAAAATATGTTTCATTTTTTATTAAACATTCCAGAAATATGTAAATTCTAAAAAAACTAATTGTTGAACTAACCAAAATAATAAAATTCTATTGTTTAATTTTTAAATAGAATCTGTAAGGAAACGTAAACAAAATTATCTTTCTGGAGATTTTATTGGTAAATATAACGCTAATTCCAAATAACCTAGAATATCTCCTATAATACTATAAAAAAAAAACTCTTTTAGGCTTGGCGACTCTCTATAAAACGTCCAACCCAATCATTTTTATTGTTTCGGCGCACCTCTCTTTCAAGAACAGGTTAAGAATTTTATTTTATTTCGTTGTTTGATTCGTGGGTCTGTGTTTTTTTTTTCTTTTTTTACTGATCATCGCAAGAAATTCCCAATACCGGTGTTTCCTTTCTCCTTCGACAACAACTCCGGTACTCTTCTCTGTCATTTGTATTATCAAAACCTAGATTTTGTTTTTTGTTTTATTAAAATCCTTGATTTTTCTTCTTTTTGTAACCAGATTATTTTTAATCCAGGTATTCGCAAGATGTTGCTTATTATCCTAAAATCCTTTACGGTAGCAGATCACTAAAAGTAAAATTTTTATGTGTGTGTGTTTGTTTTAATCTCTTTGTCTAATCTATTTTTTTCTTCAATTTTGCTCAACTGATCTCTTTTCATGCACCACAACCAAAACAACAACAAAAATCCCTTGGATCTAAAGAGAAGTTGCATCGACCACCGGTTGGAATTATGACTCTAAAGGTAACTATATTTCTCAGTCTATGAAGATTTTGTTTGTCTTTTTTTTTATTAATTATTTCCATGATTTTGAGACTTGGGTTTCTTTTACTATTTGATTTTTTTGTGACTGTCGTAGGTCATCGACCTTAAAGAAAATTAAGTTCATTTATGGCTCTCCAATGTCAGTTTAGAAGGACTTAAAAGCAGCAAAAGGAAGCCGGAAACAGCGTATGGGACTGCAACATGTAAAGATGCAAATTAAGTAAGTGATGAAACTCTCACTTCACAACGGAAAATCGTTTGTTATGAAACTAATATGCTTCAATCATTTGTTTGGATGCAGTCAAGTATTTCTCTTTCCTCATTTTCCAAGAAGAAAGTAATCACAAGAGAATTGTTTAGCAATTTGCAAGGCAGACAGTTGGTTATATGGAGGCAGTTGGTTATATGGTATACGAACATCGATATTTAATGTTCATGAATGGTTTCATTTTTGGATGTAGAAAAATCGAGTAATAACTAAATTAACTAGGTAAACAAATTTACTGGTATTCCAAAATTACAAATTCTCACTTATACTAATATTCGAAATTAATTTGGGAAAAATACCAAAACAAATAAGATGCAAATTATAGTAACCACGTGCAGGATATTTTAGTTAGTTTTGTGACAAAAAATATTGCAGGAACTAAATGCGTCTATCTTTTAGTTATTTTAGGACAAAAATATTGCACTAACTATCCGAAAATAGTGAATATTAAATATTATAAAGATTACATAACTTTTAAGAATTGGTCTTGTTTCCTAAATAGAGTTCTTTTTCATGGAATTTTCGGCCATGGTCACTCTGAAATACTGCAACAAATAAGATACAAATTTTAGAAACCATTCTCACTAACTGGACATTTTGATTTTTAGAAGAAAAATATTGTAATAACTAAATGCGGCTATCCAAAAATAGTGGATATCCAATATTTTAAAGATTACATAACGTTTAAGAATGGATGTTTTGTTTTTTAGGGAATTTTCGGCCTTGATTATTCTATATATAAAGCTCTAGATTAAACGCCAAACCTATCTTGCAGGTTTTTTTTTCTAGATAGGTTTTTATATTCTTTTATTTCATGCAATTTTTAGTTCTTTTTCTAATCTATTTTGTTGTTGCTGTTTGTTTTGCATGTAGCATTGGTTGACCATTGGATACGGCAGTGGAGGTCGCGGTTCTTTTGAAGATTATGATGATAATAATGTTGCAGTAGTGATAATAATAAAATGCGGTAATGAGAGGTCATGGTTCTTTTTAAGCTTTATGATGGTAACAATGAACTCACACTAGGTATAAAATATTGAATCGTTTTTTTGTTCTTTATTATTCCGGGGATTTTTCATTTTTTTTGTTTTGCAGTTGGTGATATCTCTTCTCAAAAGGGATGAGTTGATGAAACTAAACCTTCTTTTTTTTCGTAGGAGTTTTCTTTGTATTTAACACTATTATTCTTAGCGTAGGTATAACAAAATCAGATTGTACAAGACTATGTATGTGGACGATGTGATGAATCTTTTTTCCGAAGTTTGTAAAAAGCATTAATGTTTTTTGCGTTTTTTATTTGTGTTGTTCTTTTCTTTGATTTCAACCCTCATACTTCAGTTTTTTGGGTGGGTGATCTACATAGATAATGCAGGGAATTTTGTCAATGATAACCCGACTTCCGATAAGTCCAAGGTGGCGATGGGTAAATATTACAACTCGGATCTTGGTTAGTAGTCTTAAGTGATCATGCGTGTATTTTCAAAAGATGTACCAAATACAATTTGATAAGATGAATTGTCTACTGAGTGGGATATTAAATGGAATGAATTACGAGCTACAAATTATGGTTCGGTTTGTGTTTATTATTTCGATACGTTTGTTTTTCTATTTAATAGGAATGAACTTATAGCAGGCTATGAAAAATAAGAATTTTATAATGATCCACGTCGATGCTTTTATTTCATTAAAAGTAATATAGCAAGATAATGCAAATTGCATTCCCATGCAATGATCTGATATTGGCCCCTTCATCTGAGATTGCTTTCCCCATATCGTATGTGAGTTACTATTTAAGTCTAAATACAAATTCAAATACCTACACTAACGTGTGTGTTACCAGTGGTTCAAAATGTCGTTAATGCACAGAATAGTGATGGTGTAAGTGTAACTCTTATTTATTTATTTTATTAAATAATTTGCCTTTGTTGGTTTATTGGGTTGGACCTATGGATGTTGAGGTCAAGCAATGGAAAACGGACTAAGAAACCAACTACAATGAACTCCCTGAAAATGTGTATTTTCTAATTAGTTGTTTACATTGTACTATGTGAAGCACTTTTTTTTTGTCTTTTTCCGTTTTGTACTTATTTGCAGTTTCCCGATAGTACATATCTGGAAGTTTGATAAAGCCTTTTATTTACCAGTATGAGGCAGTTAATTTGGTAGAGATAATTTTTTACATGTCTAAAAAGGAGATTTTTTTTATAAGGTTCTGCTTATCAGAAAAAAAAATTGTGTAAGACTTACATATTTTAGTCGATGGATTCAAAATCGATATAGTGACTGCAAAAAGGATATTTAACAAAACTTTAATGTGTCTTGAAACAACTCTAAGTATCAAAAAAACAAAACTCTCTCTCCTTATTTTGCTCTGCAACTTTATCCTTTGACATAAACAGTTATCTTCTTTGGGGAGTAGTTATATTCAACCATTGTTAGTTATTTTCATCTTCTCTATTGAATCCTTTTAACCATCTTCTAATTTTCTGCCCGGATTTTAATTTAATTTAAGATTCGGGTAGATTTATCTAATCTAATATATATCTAAATTAAAAAAAAATGCATTATAGCAATTGGTACTGTAAATAGTTTTTATTTCTGATACCTCTTATTAGATTACGATTTGTGCCATTACGGTTTTTAATTCTAAACCGTATGGAAAGTTTGTGCCAATACGGTTAACCATACCTCCTAGAGTACTTTCGATTTCGTTCAATATTTCATTTAACCATCCACGGATGTGATGATCAAAGATTACAAAATTCGATAAATAATTTGAGCATATTACTTCTCTTATGGAAGCATCATATGTTCTCAGAGACAATCCAACAAAATGGTGATAAACCATTAGAAGATTTCAATTCTCACAGTCGGTTTACATACATTTAGTACAAAATTTTATTTGGGATTTATTTATGTTCAAGATTATTGTGTTAATCATGTATTTCGATTTATGGGTGTAATTGAATATTATGTAACTATATATTATTTTCAATGAATTTTGGGGCTATCATGCTCCTCATTCCTTCAAAAAATAAAAGAAACAACTCTAAGTACCATGACTACAACACTAGCTATGTCCATATAACCCTTCATTTAATTGTCTTTTTGACCGAACATTAGTAGGTGTACTCATTTTTATGCATGTAGCAGTTCCTACATCGTATAACTCATGCATCACTACCAAAGAGACTTCACACTTCTTTTTTTGTCAAGAAACAGAAATGTCACAACGAAGGGCCTCCAACTCGGAGAGCTTATACTTTCTTGCATGTTAATCTAAGTTACAATGACATCTATTGAATGTTATTTTGTTTGAATTTAATTTTATTGCATTGGATGCTTACTTCAATCTAATGAATGTATGAGGCCCGTAAAACAGAGATTTGCTTACAAGGCAAAATGAAACATCTTATATTGGACTTTCAAGACGATGATAGTCAAGGCAAACATAACATAGTTGAAAAAAATATTGGACGTCTAAAGGTGTTAAGTATTCATAAAAATTGAGGAGATACGAATCTCTTGGAAAGTTTTTTTTTTGTGCAAGTTCAAGCTGCACATAAGTTTAAAATATCATAATTATTACATCTTGGATATTTCCTTTACATGTGTCCAGTCCATTTTTGGCCCATTAGTTTTATTCCATTTTTAGAAAAGAGGTGCTATTCACAGAGGTAATATAATTGATCGTTGAATTCTCTATTAGTAGTTATGTCAAGAATTGATATCCATCATGTAGATCAATATCATCTTCTAAATATACTATCATACTATTTATTTTTCGCGTAAAAAGTGAGGGCCTATTCCAGCTAGCTATATGAACTTTCAATTAGGAGGTCTTGCTCATTGCATGTTAGTTCTTTATAAAATCCTTATTAGCTTCATTCTAAATTATTATTACAATTGAGATTCTTTAAAAAAGAAAAAAAAGAATCCTTATAATTTTGAAGACGTTTGGAATAGATTAGGTAGAATGATATTCTTATTTCATTTCAAAAAAGAGGATTATGGTTGAGAATAACAGAACATGTCAATGTGGAACATGAATACTTGGTTCCTAGGTATTAGGTGTCCCTTTTATAAACATTTTAGACACTTTTACAACATACATTACACGTATAATATGTTGAGAATCAACAAAGAGAACTAATAAATAATTTTTCTTCAGAAAATACTAAAATATGTGTAGGATCTCAATTCCAACTTCGAAAACATCAAGTTTTTAAAGCGACACTGGGTTTGAGGGTACGTAATTTTGGCACTTCTTTTACATTATGAAACCTTTCTTGGTGTTATTACCTCGAACTAAAAGTTCAATTCAAGGATGCTGACATTTTGTATATTATAAAGAATAAATATCTTAGGATTTCCTAGATTTGTTCAATGAAGTATCCGTAAGTTATATGAAAAATGAAGGTGTTTGGAATACTGGTTTTTCTCACATCCTAAACTTAGCTGACTCCATAGATTTTCTGGGATTATGTCACGAGTTAAGAAACATCCAGTTGCGGACTGGTGAAGCGGACTCGATGGTGGTGTATAAATCAGGTGATCCATGATTAGCATTCTATGAGGCAGACAGGGAGAAGGAAGACTCATTTTCTTATAAGTCACTTAACTGGTTAAACCATGTTTCACCTAGAATTGTATTCTTTGTATGCACAATTATGCTCCATCAAGAATGACGGTGCGGTGGAGAGGTATTATCCTTTGGGGTTCATCCCATACACCTATATTACACGTACGGGCATATATACACTCACTTGATCTATATATAATCACTTATTTGAATCCTAACCTCTTTGTTGCAACGAAATGAAACACACATTTCAATATATATGAAGTATTTGATGACACTAATGGAATATAAATTATTTAATTGTGGAGTGTCAAGATAAATTAAAGTTTGAGTTTCTACATATACCCCAATGATTTCGGTTTCTTGCAAAGAAGCAAAAATATTGTACATGGTCAGGTTTTAGTAGCATAAGCAAAATGAAGAAAACAAAAGCATCGAGATGGTAGATAATGATACTAGCTTTTCATTTCTTCTTCACTCTAAACTGCGTGTTTTCCTTGGAACTTACATTTGTTTTCGTTTTAATTTTGGTTAATCTTATTTTTTTACACACCTACTCACATATTAGCTTATTAATTTTTTATTTGTAACATGTGTATTATGCTTACTGATATGTTAACGATTTATATTATGTTTTTGTAACAAGGACGCCCAATATTTCAAAAGACTGGTGAAAAACTAGTTAGATTAACAAGGAAGAAAAATTAACATCAGCACTCGAATACAAGTGTTAATTCCTACGGAGCGATGATGAGGAAACGTGGAAGAGAAGAATTTGACAAGCACTAAAATGAAGTTGAATTGATGTTAATTATTAGCTGGACCCTAAAACGAAGGCAAACACGATATACTTTGATTTACTTTAGTGAATGATAACGTTTTTTCTCTTTTCAATATTCGATAGAAGTTTCTTTGAATGCTTTAATTTTTCTTCGCTGGAGCTGCCAACTGTGAAAGTTTGCTTTTATTGTTGTGTATCACCGATGATAAACTCAGGTTATTGAATTTTTTTTGGTAGGACTATTTATGGTAGGACAGAACAAGTTTATAGGCCCTGGCGGCAAATTTTGGTCCAAAGTGACCATGTCACTCTCACGTCAAACTTGAAATTTATCACTTCACTTGAGTTTATTTACCGTAAAGTGTACACGTTTTTTTTTTTTGGAGAATTTTGATAAAGTACCTCGCTTTTCGGATGCCTACGATAAAATGGCCTTTTTTTTTAAATTTGTTAAAGTATCCTCACGTTAGTTTTTCCATTTAGTGTTAGTTAAGACTAATTTACTTTACATATTTGCCCTTTAGTTATTGCCACATTGATTTTATACATCATTTTTCAGGTTCGTCGAGTCCGGTTCAGGATCGTTACACCGTTTTCAGGTTCGCTACATGATTTCCCAAAAAGGTTCATCATTTCAAGTGTTTTGGGATTTTTGGTGGGAAGAAAATCGACCTTCTACAACATTTTTCTAGGTTTGTCGAGCCCGGTTCAGGATCGTGACAACATTTTCAGGTTTGTAGAGCCCGGTTCAGGATCGTTACACCGTTTTCAGGATCGTCGGATCATTTACCGTTCCCACCAACGAGATGTAGTTCAGGGGTATATAGGACTTTTAATTGGAAACATAACTGCCACCTAGCACTTAACTGGATGGAATTTACCTTTTGAATAAAACAGGGTACTTTAACAAATTTCTAAAAAACGGGGACACTTGTTTAGTGTAATGTGAAAAGTAGGGGTACTTTATAAAAAAAACCATTTTTTTAATCGATAAAGAGGCAGAAAAGCACCTCAAACTGCATACAAAAGATGAGGGTTGGTGCTGCTGAGCAGTCTACGAGGAACCCCTCGCATTGCAGCTACAACATTTAAGTCAGTTGTTATATTCTCCCTGATGATGTCTTACACTTAAAGAAGAAATACTGCCGCATATATCCGGGATAATATTTGTTACAGAAAATTGGTCCCAAGACCTATCAAAATTACAGTCGATGTTATATTTAGCTAGGTTGACTGCTAAGTAGTTTTCCCTGTCATTTGTTATGCTCCAAGTGCCAATTTCAAAACTTCATTTCCATCATAGGCTAGAGAGAAACGAGCTTGTTATGTTTCAAGTGCCAATTTCAAAGACTTCCTTTCTATCATACGCTAGAGAGAAACGAGTTCCTATCTTGTCTGCATACATACTCCTGTTCAGCTTTATTATTTGGCAGGAGTTAGATTCAAAGTCCATTCTGCTTCCCAACCACACTTCCCATAAAAGCTTCCGTGTACACACTTTCGGTTCTTTGTTTTTTTCCACACCATAAAAGCTTGTTACCCACCATGGTGCCTCATTTTACTAAAGTCTTGAACAGTTTCGACATTTGGCGTCTGGGACTCAGTTAACAAGTTTAATTTCAACTTAGAAACTTCTAAAAGACCTTGATTAATGGAAAATGTTGTTGCAAAAGTGCATATGTTATAGCTTGTTTGGTAGAAGCAGAAATGGTTCTCAAGAAAAGATTTTTTCTATTTCTTTTCTTTCCATTTCATTTCAATACTTCCTCCATTAAAAAAAAGGAAGAAAAAAAAGACCTGTTTTATGTGCAATTTATACATCAAAGGAGCCTAGCTTTTCTAAACGGGGTAGTATGAATTATGAAAAATAACTTCATTGATTAAGAACTAATGTTAAGGGCAGAAATATCGGCTCCTACACCAAATAGGAGCCATTGAGGGAGACTATGGTATGATCCCGGCATCCCGTTCAACTGCTTCCTCAATATTTTGCTATCTGATCTGCTACATAGTCAAAAAGAAGATTCAACTATGTCTTAGTAGGGTTAAGGTAACAAATTCTACCACATGTAGCCGGAGGACCAACAAAGAATAGCATTATCAAGATATTGATGATCAACTTTGAATGCTTTATATGTACGATGGACGGTGGTGAATGAATCATGCAAATTTGACAGCTTACCTTTCCTTTTTGTCATTTCCTTTCCATGAACAAGTACTGCATGGCCTTGGAAGATCTCAATGAAAGAGACAATGCTCTGTGGTGGCATCGCGTGATGGACCCACGTGTATTGTGTATCGCAGCAATGAAAAGTTGGACGGCCACTAAATGAACCGGACCCTAAAACGAAGGCAAATGAGTTTCCTACTCTCTACCAATTTTGAGGCCGGGGGCGAACTTAAAAAAATGGGCCTTTTCTTCCCAGAAAACAGGGGCATAAATGATAATCGAAAAATCGATGATTAAATATACTGGAGGATCCATGGACACTCTTATATGGACAAGGTCAGATATGATTTGTCTCATTTTCTCTGCAAAATCAAAAAAAGGACAATGAACGTAAGCGTAATATTTTGATGATATGTTCCTCTTAAAAGACTCTACATTCCTATAAAAAATGAACATAATTCGAGATGTATAAAACAACCATCTACCCCTTTGAATATCAACCGTTCAAATTTAACGGTTGAAATTAAGATCGGTAGATGGTGAGGTTTGCTATCTCGAATTGCGTTCATTTTTTTTTGTAGGAATCTAGAGTCTTATAAGAGGAACATATCATCAAAATATTATACTTAAATTCATTGTCGTTTGGGTTTTGCGTAGAAAATGGCGCAAATTTTGTCTAACCTTGTCCATCCAACACCATGTTTATTTACTTCTGACTCATCTGAGTCGTCTGGATCTGAATCATCTGGATCTGAGTGAAATCACCTGACTCATCTGGATCTGATTTGATATGTTTGTTTTGAGTCAGATCTGACTCATCTGATTCAAAAAACGTGAGTCAGTGGTTCGGCCCCATGAATCAGGGGTATTTTGTTACCTGACTCAAATGGGTTCCAGTCAGAGGTAATGTTTGAGTCAGAGGTCGAGTCAGATCTGACTCAAAATGCAAAACAAACGGTCTGACTACTGATTCGGACCGAGTCAGGGTTGACTCAGATTCAGATGTCGAGTCAGCTGCAAATAAACAAGGTCTAAGAGTGTCCATGGATCCTACCTCTTAAATATATTGAGCAATCTTTTATGCATGCTGACACCATCGTAATATTTTTGAAAACGTAGAGGTTAAAGAACGACCAAATTTTTTAACATTTTGATGTTGATTTTTTGTTGAAAAAATATCACAAACACACGATACATGTTGGCAAACGTTTCAAAATTGTAAAAAATTAAACTCGATGATTTATAATAACTCTGTAATCTAGCAAATATTATGGACTACGGAGAATGACTTTTAAGGGTTAACAAACTTAAAATAAAAATGCCAAAAATTTATGAAAGCTAGCATTTCTAAACCATTGAAGTCTCCCGTTTTCGAAGTTATTTGTATATGGGGAGAAAAAGTTTTCAAAATATAAATCTAGAAAAAAATAATTATTAGGTCATCATTTTAGTTTGGGCCCATCTAAAATTTGGGCCAAGGGCGGTCGAAGCAAATGGGCGAATGATTGTGTTTTTCTTTTTTTTTCCGATGTTTGAATGTTTTATAAATAAGCATTCTAATTCCGTGAAAAATCATTCTTCATCCGATTTAATCGGATCTTATTCATAATTGTATTTGTCTTACTCCGGTAATCGTTCTCTTTCTCTTGTCGGATTTCTCGGTATTGTACTTGTACGGTATGTTCTTGTTACTTTGTATTCTCTTATGTTCGATCTTAAACTCATTGTAACCTTGAATTTCCATTAATGAAAAGGTTTCTTGTTTATCAAAAAAAAAAAAGAAGCTTTACGGGGTATTTTTTGCTGGAGCTGCCAATTGCGAAAGCCGAAAGTTGCTTTTCTTGTTGTGCAATATGTACGTATCATCAATGGATAAACTCAGTTTATAGAACTTTTTGGTAGGCTACAAATATTGGTCTCATGCCACTCTCCCGTCAGACTTGAATTTATCTACTATGCAGCTTTAGCTTTTCTTTTCTTTATTTCTTTTCGACACCATAGAACTTATTAGCGCTATAGTGAACAGCTTCCACCTTTTGAAGTTTGGAACTCAGTTCCACGCGACTTAATTTTAACTTAGAATCTTCCAAGGAAAGACTACAAAAAGTGCACTATTTTGTACTCGGTTTTAGAAAAAAAAATACTTTCATTTATTCAATTTGGCCTAAAAATAGATCAAAATCGAAAAAATAAAATATATCTTTTTCCTAAAATGGAGGGAATAGTTTGTTTGGTTTCAACGGTAATAATAAAAAGCAAAAATAGTTTTCAGAAACCAAATATCGTCCTCACTTATCGAAGTCTTTATGAAATTTGATTACCATACTAATTTTTAACTTTTTTAATCTATTAATGTGAAAGCATTTTTTACATGTTATTTTTATTTTTGAAATTATGTCCCAAATTAATTACAGATTTTTCAACTTAACCGATATCCAAAGTTCCAGCCACTGACTGCATCTTTTAGTAGGGCAACAAATTGTACCACCGTGTAGCCGAAGGACCAGCAAAGAGCAGCATTCTCAAGATCTTGATTATCAATTAGTGCTTTATATGTACGATGGACGGTGGTGAATGAATCATGAAATTTGACAGCTTAATTACCTTTTCTTTTTGTCATTTCCTTTCATTTTCTTGAATACATTTTTCAGAACAAGTACTCTGCATGGCTTTAAAAATCTCAATGAAAAAAGACAACGTTCTGTGGTGGCATCACGTATGGACCCACGTGTCACCGTGTCGACTACCACAATCCACCGTTCCGCCTCATTTAATCACTGTACATCAAGGAAATAGGGAGTAGGTTCCCGGTATTAGATATTATACTTGTATGAGTTGTTTGTGTGTCAGAAGTATTTGTGTTTGTGTGTAAAGAGTGTGTGAGGTCAACTATTGACTTTAACTGTATGATTAGTGTTAAAGGCTTTGTAATAATCCTGTGAATGTTATCTCTTTTATCAATAAGAAAATTAAAATTCTCTCATGGTATCTTTCCTTCGATCCTGAGCCATTCTTATCAATTCTGCAATAATTTTTCAAACACAACATTTTTAAGCAGAGAAATTAGAATCACACATCTTTTACAATACTTTTTCAGGATTTAATATCCTTTATAAGATTATTTATTAATCTTTCTTCAGATTAAATTCAAGATCTGATTCTTTTACAACAATTTCTTGGTGCTTTTAGTTCATGTCATCTACAACAATCATTTACAGGAGAAGAAAAAATATGGGTTCCCAAGCAAATTCCGCTGCTCAAATGGGTAATGATTCTTCTGGATTTACGTTTCCCTTTACCAACATTTCCAATTTTGTTTCTACAAAATTAGGGCCAAATAATTTTTTGTTGTGGCGAGATCAGATGGAATCAATTCTTGTTTCTACTGATTTATATGGCTATGTTAATGGTGAGATTGAACAACCAGTGAAATAGATTGAAATTGATGGAGTTTTAACGTTGAATTCACAATGGGTTTTGTGGAGGAAAATTGATTGTTTTGTAACTAGTTGTATGAAGGCCACGTTTACTGATTCTGTGTCTGGTGATGTATTGAGACTTTCCACTGCAAGAGAAATTTGGGAATTTCTTGAAGTAACTTTTAAGAGTCAGTTCATGGCTAGAAAGAATATGCTAAGAAATCAGTTACATAATGTCAAGAAAGGAAATATGACAATACTTGTGTATTTGCAAAATATCAAGACCATAGCAGATTCTTTAGCTGCTATTGGAGAAAGGGTTAACAATTCTGACTTGACTATGTATGTATTGAATGGATTGGGTAGAGATTATGATAACTTTGTTGTAGCTACTCACAATAGAGAAGTTCCATATACTTTTGATGAGTTAAAACCAAGACTTCTCAATCATGAACAGTGGCTTCTAAAACAACATCAAGATTCTAGCTCTGTGTTTGATACTCAACATCCTACTGCTCTGTATAGTAGGATTGGTAATTCTAGTAATGAAAGAGGAAAGTCTAAGAATACTTCTGGATATAAGAATGCTCCTAGTAATGGTTCTGGTTATAAAAATGCTCAAAGTTCTGGTTATAATGTTGGACAAGGAAGTAATTCTAGTTCTTATGGTCAAGCAAATGGTGGTAGAAGGGATTTTTCTCAGATAGATTATCAGATATGCAGGAAGAAGGGACACTATGCTAGTAGATGTCACTTTAGATATTATCCTCCTACTTATGCAAATGCTTCTTCATCTTCAACAAATACAACACAACAACAACATGCTTTCCACTCTATCAGTGAAGAACATATTTTTCAGAACTTTCAACCTCTGAAACTCCTCAGTGGCTGGCTGACTCAGGTGCAACAGCTCATATGACTGGAGATGAGACTCTATTACAGAATACTTCTACTTTCAAAAGGAAGGACAGAGTACAAGTGGGTAATGGTAAGTCCTTAAACATTACTTTCACTGGAACTTCTCTTATACAAACACCTGAAACTAGTTTTAGGTTGAACACAACTCTTCTAGTACCTGATATGAAACATAATTTGATTTATGTTGCTCAATTTACTAAGGATAATTCATGTTATTTCAAGCTATATCCTACTGGTTATGAAATTAGAGATTTGTCTTCAGATGTTTTGTTGTCTCATGGTTCAGTGGTTAATAACTTGTATCCCATTCATTATAAATCGTTTCCATCTACTGCTCCATGTGCTTTTTCTTCTATCTTGTCTGCATCATCTAAAGTCTGGCATGATAGGTTAGGACATCCTTCAAATTTTATTGTTCAAAAGTTAACTCCAATAAACAGATTGTTTTAACTTCACCTCATTCTGTAACTTTGTGTCATCCATGTCAGTTGGCAAAAAGTAAAAAATTACCTTTTCAACTTTCCTCTTCTCATGCTGATAAGCCACTTTCTTTAATTCACTGTGATGTATGGGGTCCAACAGTACCTTCTTTACATGGTTATATGTACTATATTCTGTTTGTGGATGATTTTAGTCGATTTCATTGGATTTATCCAATGGAATTGAAATCTGATGCAATTGAGTGTGTTTCTCATTTTAAAACCCATACAGAACATCAATTTTCTTCTAAAATTATTAATTTTCAAGTTGATGGTGCAGCTGAGCTTGTTAAAGGTCCTTTTAAAGGTTTTCTAGAGTCAAGTGGTATTCTTGTAAGGATTTCATGTCCTCAAACCCCTGAACAAAATGGCCTTGCTGAAAGAAGGCATATGCACATTACTGAGATGGGTAATTCTCTTTTGATTAACTCTTCTTGTCCAAAAGAAATGTGGTATGATGCTTTTCTTACTGCTACTTATTTGATAAACAGAATACCAACCAAGGTTCTAGATTTAAAGTCTCCCTTTGAGGTTCTTTTTGGTGAAAGTCCAGACTATTATTTTCTTAAAATTTTTGGCACTGTGTGCTATCCTCATCTTGCTCATTCAAGAGCAGATAAGCTATCTCCAAAGTCTGTGAAGTGTGTTTTTCTTGGTTATAGTATTCTTTATAAAGGATACAAATGTTATAGTCCTCTTTCAAAGAAATCTTATATATCTAGACATGTGGTTTTTGATGAACGTCAGTTTTATTTTTAAACTTCAGTGCCTGACTCTGTTTTGCATAATTCTGGATTACCATCTATTCTTCCTTCATCATATTTCTCTGCTCCTACTAGTAGTATTGTTACTAGGTCTCATAAGGGAATTGATAAATCTAAGAAATTTCCTGATTTTTTTTCTCATATGTCTGTTAAACATCCAATGTCTTCCTCTTATACATCTTTATTAACCACTGCTGAACCAAAGAATTTTAAGACAGCTTTTAAGATTCCCGACTGGAAAGTATCCATGAAAGATGAGTATACTGCTTTGAGAGATAATGACACATGGGATTATGTGGCACCTGAGCCATACATGAACATTTTAGGTTCTAAATGGGTCTATAAGGTCAAACAGAAAGATGATGGTACTATTGACAGACTGAAATCTAGATTAGTTGCAAAGGGTTATGATCAACAAGATGGAATAGATTTTAATGAAACCTTTAGCCCCGTTGTTAAATGTACCACTGTTAGAGTTGTGTTATGCATGGAAATTACATACAATTGGAAGATTAGACAATTAAATGTTAGTAATGCTTTCCTTCATGGATTCTTAGATGAAGATGTTTACATGTCACAGCCTCAGGGGTTTATAAATCCAGATTATCCTTTAAATTATGTGTGTAAATTGAAAAGGAGTTTGTATGGGTTAAAGCAAGCACCAAGAGCTTGGTTTCATAGGTTTAGCACATTCTTAATTTCTTATAGTTTCAAGAAACCAGTCTGAGATAATTCTATGTTTGTGTGTACTTCTAAAAATGGTATGTTGGTGTTACTTTTATATGTGGATGATATTTTACTCACAGGAAGCTCTTCCATTTTGATGAATGATCTGATTGTCTCTTTAAAGAAAGAGTTTGCTATGAAAGAATTGGGAGAGTTAGAATTTTTTCTTGGGTTAGAAGCTGTTAGAACTCCTACTTCAATAACTCTCACTCAAAAGAAGTATACTTTAGAGTTATTAGACAAGGCAAAGTTGTTGGATTCTAAGCCATGTGATACTCCAGTTGTTAAGGGAGCAAGGTTATCTATTCATGATGGAGTTAAACTTGATAATATAACTGACTATAGAGCAATAGTGGGTGGATTACAATATCTTACTGTAACAAGGCCTGACATATGTTTTGTTGTTAATTATGTGTCACAATTTATGCATTCTCCATCAGATTTACATCTTCAGCTAGTCAAAAGAATTCTGAGGTATTTAAAAGGCACTATAGGTCTGGGAATTACTTTAACTAAAGGTAGTCTGTGTACTTTGAAGGCTTTTACAGACTCTGACTGGGCTGGTTGTCCAGATACTAGAAGATCCACCTTAGGTTTTGTTGTGTTTTTGGGTCCTAATCTTGTGTCATGGTCTTCTAAGAAGCATCCCATAGTATCAAAGTCATCTGCAGAAGCTGAATACAAGTGTTTATCTGTTGCTTCTGCTGAATTAAAATGGATTTCATATATTCTTGCTGATCTACATATTAAACTTGATTCTCCAGCTTTACTTCTCTGTAACAATACTAGTGCTTTGGCTTTGGCTATTAATCCTGTTTTTCATGCCAGGACAAAACATATAGAGATTCAATATCATACAGTAAGAGAGTTGGTGGATGAAGGCTTCTTGGTGTTGCAACATATTGCTTCTGAAAATCAAATTGCAGACTTATTCACTAAGGGTTTATGCTATCCAACATTCTCCAGATTACTTAGCCAGCTGTTAGATGTTTCTTCTGTTGCCTCATCAGCAAATTCTTTAGTGTGTCTTTCTCCAGTTGAAGAATAGTTTTCCTATTCAGTAGATGTTACTTTGTGTTTTTCAATCTGTTACTTTGGCTGCTAGTATCAGATTGAAGGGGGTGTATTAGATATTATACTTGTGTGAGTTGTTTGTGTGTCACAAGTATTTGTGTTTGTGTGTAAAGAGTGTGTGAGGTCAACTATTGGCTTTAACTATATGATTAGTATTAAAGGCTTTTTAATAATCCTGTGAAGGTTATCTCTTTCATCAATAAGAAACTTAAAGTTCTCTCACCCAGTACAGGAATCAATTCTGATGTTGTAGTCTAGATAATTGACACTCAAAAAAGTTTTTTGAGAAAAATGTAGCAAATTATAAATAATCCATGTTGCACGCCTGCATCCACTTGCATCTTTTAGATGATTGGTGGAGCTATACTGATGAATTTTGAACTTAGGTCATTGGTCTCATCACTATTACGATCTTGAGATACATCTCATTTTTTCTACTTTTAAGAGTATGCATATTACAAGGCAATGTTTAAGTGTTAAGATCGACAAGTTGGAGCCTACAAAGGTAGCTGTCGAGAACATATGACGAGCACGATAGACCATTATTGATCATCACGCAGAACTTTACAAAAAGTATTGGCGGGCAAGTTCAAATCAATCCCATAATGTTGATAGAATAGAACTGGGTGGGTCATATCTCCACCGTCTAAAACTTTATTCAGCCAGGCAAGGACCCACCGTTTACTGACATTTCAACATCAATCTAACATCTCAACATGCCATTTGATGAGGATTTCCTGCTGATCTTTCTTGAGATCGCAATAGTTTAGCCATTAGTGGTTACAGAGTGTAAGGTTAAAAAGAGAATTAAAATCAATTAGTTTTTAATGTACCAAAAGAGAAGAAACAGACACAGCTCATTGATCTCTTTTGGCTCGTACTTTGCACTAATTTTTCCTTTATTTTCATTTCTTTTTTTCTCTGGCTTCCGCCGGCATCTCTTTTGGCTCGTACTTTATTTTCATTTCTTTTTTTCATTTCTTTATTTTAATTAAGTATGCCTCCGCCGGCATCTTAAAGATTTACACATACACACAGGGTTTATGAAGGTTATGCTTTTTCTTTTGGATGCTAAAAGAATTATTTTTATAAAAATCTAATCTAATCAAAGATTCAAAAATCAGAGATACATGATAACATTAAGAAAAAAAAGAAAGCTAGGGGCGGTAAAGAAGGAATACCACGTGGTAGTGACTCAACATCGAAGCTTAGTCGGATCTCCAGCAGTAGCCTAGTTGGACTCTAGTCGTGTACGGCACCCTAGAATCTTGCTGGTAAAAATATCAGCATCAGCCATCAGGGTACGGTTGTTTCCTTGTCTTGTCAAGGATTCCACTTGCCTATGAGTCGGTCACGAGTTAGGGTTAGGGTTAACCATAATGCGGTCCAAAATTTATTTACCTTGGCATCTGAATTTTACAATCTCAAACTATGTAATCGAAAATTCATATGATCCAACTGCAACATAGGAAATCCATTATTGTTAATAGATCGCTCTTTGTAGCTAAGTGTTATACGTGCTTCAACATGTTTTCTTGATGTAACCCTGCTAATATTTTTTTAAAACAATTGACTCAAGAGAAAAATTATGAACAAGAGAAAAATAGAATGTCATAAATAATCACAAAGTCGGTAAAATTAATTTACTGAGATGAGAAAATCAAAAAGAATTGATGAAAGACGCAAGAATCTTGAGCTGGCCCTGCAGAGAAACCCATGTTCTTTAGACGCAATTATGTAATGCGGGTTGATGGGGTCGGACGTGTTGTCTCGTCAGATTTTTGTTTGAGCATTTTAGAGAGTGGCAGTATAAATAGTCGCAACTCCTCTCTTCATTTCTTCATTCAGTAAGTATTTTCTCAGTGATCACCTTCTTCGATCTCGATCTCAGTCATCATATTCTAAGATCTTCTTCTTCAGTTAATTCATCTTCTTCCATCCATGGCTTCCGTCCAGGTGAAATATCTTTATGTCTCTCTTTCTCTTTCTCATTGTAGTTTATCTTTTCTGCACTGTTTGTAAGTTACTGTTAGAGTTTTACTTGGCAAAAAAAACACTGCTAGAGTTTTAGTCCAGACGAACTTTGATTTAGATCGCGAGTTCAATCCAGAACTTCATCATCTTCACTTGCGATCTATTTTTTTTAGTTCATGGTGTAGAAAACCACAAAACAGAAAAGTTGGTAATTAAGTACATCCAAACATGCTAAAAGACTGTTGCGTTCTTAATCGGAAAGTACATCTAGACAGGTAGACTACTTGTGATGGGTTTTATACGATTGAGTTTAATTGGAGATTGGTATTGAATATTAAACATGGGTTTCTGGTAATCGAAAATATTGGAAACTTTGATTTGATAAAACTAGCACTTAGATCGCATTTGTTTACTAATCCTGCATCACATCATCATTATGTAGTGGCCGAATCCCATTAGGATATGGCGTTCAGAACCATCTTAAATCCGGGTGAAAATTCTATAGAAACTCAAAAGATTCAAAATAAAGATCAGTTTCACAGATCACAGATGTGATACATATTATTGTTAAGCATATGCAAATAAACTTTTGACCTTGCAAACACTTGCCTTGACCAACCTTGACTCTTTTACTAACAGTACTTTTTTTAACGATACTTTTTGACTGGCCACATTTGTTCGAATGCATCAGAAATTGATTCAGAATATGTGCATGACTGATCGTACGGTATCTTAATATATGTGCACAGGTTGAAACAGCTCCAATAGAGGTGGTGAACACCCATGTAACTGAAGCACCAGTAGTGGTTGAAGAACCTTCAGTTGCAGTTACTCATGAAGAAGTTATTTCAAAACCATCAGAAGAAGAAACAACTTTACTAACTGAAGCTTCTCCAGTCGAGGTTGAAAAGGTGCCAGAGGAAGTTGAAGCTGTTCCTTCCCATGTTGAATCAACAGAAACAAATGATGAACCAATCATCACTACTACTACTGAGCGCGAAATTGAAGTAGAAGAACCAAAATCAGCAGCACCGCAAGAACAAGTAGAGAAGGAAAACATTGAACCTTCTGCAACTGAAGAAGTTACAATTGTAGAAAAACTAGAAGCAGAATCAGTCGCTGCTGACACCGAAGTCCTAAAAGAAAGACAACTAGATACCGCGGAGGAAGTAGTAGAAGAGCAAGTGATCCCAGCTGCTGAAGAAGTTGTAGCTGCTACAACCACTGACGCTGTTTCAATAGAAAATCCCGTTGTTGAAGCAGAAGCCACCGTAACTTCAGACGTCGATGATGCTGCAATAGCAGAAGAGCCAATTGTTGCTGCTTCCACTCCGGAAGCTATTGAAGATGAAGTTGTAGTAGAAGAGCCGGTTGCCACTCCCACTCCTGCAGTTGTTGAAGAAGAAATCGTCGCTTCTGACACAACTGATGCAGTTGTAGTAGAAGAGCCACCAGTTATCGTAGCAGCCACCACTCGAGATGTTGATCAAGAAGAAATCACAACTCATGCCACCAGCATTGATGCAGCAGTAGTAGAAGAAACTGTTGATGTTGCAGCTTCCACTCCAGAAGTTGTCGAAGAAGAGACTGTAAAATCAGTTACCGATGATGCAGTAGTAGTAGAAGAGCCAATTGTTGTAGCTGCAACTACCCGAGATGTTGAGCAAGAGGACGTCGCAGTTGTTGCTGCGACTACTGATGCAGTAGTAGTAGAAGAGCCAGTTATTGCCGTAACTCCAGGTCCGGAGGCTGTTGAAGAGGAGATTGTACCTTCTCCCGTCGTTGACGAAGTAGTAGGAGAAGAGCCAACTGTAGTTGTTGCAACTTCTCGAGAAGTTGATCAAGAAGAATCTGTAGTTTCTTTCGATGATGCAGTAGTAGTAGACGAGCCAGTTGCTGTTGTTTCTGCTCCCGCACATATTGAAGAAGAAACCATAACTTCTGCTGCCGTTGAAGAACCTAAAGTAACCCAAGAAGAAGAGAATGTTGAGGAGAAGAAGGTCGAAGAAGAGCCAGCTGTAGTTGCTGCCGCTTCTACAGATGCAGTTGTAGAAGACGAGCCCGTTGTTGTTGTTTCTGCACCCGCACACATTGAGGAAGATATCAAAACTTCAGTTGCCGTTGAAGAACCAAAAGTAGCCTAAGAAGAAGAGAAAGTTGAGGAGAAGAAGGTTGAAGAAGAGAAAGCCATTGCTATTTGATCAACATGTTTTCTGCGAAGTATGAGGATGGTGTTTGATTCAGAGATTTGGTCATTACTATTGGGGTTATTAATTTTAGTATTAAGAATGATCCGTTAAGGGTTTGAGGCAGTTTATCTATTTTTCTTTCTTTTGAATTTAATTCATAATCGGCGTTATTGTTATCTCTAGTATTTGATTAATTATTTGGTATTGAAATATGTGGTGTCATTTGATGATATAAATTAATGTTCTCTAGTGATGAAAGAGTCCCTAGAACAGCATGACTGTCGAACACTTGAGCTAAATTGCTCCTTATATTATGGCGCTCAATTCAAACTGTATGTATGTCTAAATACTGGTAATCTCTATGAACACCAAATCCATATAGTTCTATTTCTAACCACCAAAAATGGACTCTTGGCCTGTTTTTAACTAGTAGTAGTCTAAAGCAAAATGGAATCCTTTGGCTAGTTTCAAACGAGTAAGAATCCAACACACATTTTAACAGTTTCAATATAAGTTGGAAATCGAAAGTGTCTCTGCTAAAGATAGATTTTTCTTGAGAGTCCAGTGTTTGAGCCCAATTCCATCCCAGTAGGTAGTAGTGGTGAATGAAAGAGTCCTAAAAACACTCTCGACAATACAAATTCGGGTTTTCTCATCACGGGTGGACACACAATCTAGCTAATAAACCAGTCTTTCATCAAATCACCAGTATTTTATCTCATAGTTAAAATGTAGGAACGTCTTTGGTGTAATAATGGGAGGGGAGAGAAATCTGCAAGTGTAATGTGGGTTTTGCTGAGGGAAAGAAATGCAAAGTCTTCCACGCACAAGGAGAAAAGGCCAGATGAAATCATAAGCCAGGTGGAGATAACTTCTTTTCATTGGGCTGCCTCAAATCCGTTGTTGTATAAGCCCCTCAAAGAAAAGCATGGATGAGGAACTGATTACAGTTTGTACCGTAGCTAGCTATTTCTATATACATATATATCCAATCCCTATGCAACAACTCACTAGTTCCCAAGAAGAGATACATAAATGGCTAGCTAGCTAGCTAGGAACCACAAATCAGGAGAACTCGCCACTTGCATGCATCATTCACTCTTTAGTAGACAAAATTTTTCACATGTCAGACTCAATTTTTCATTTTTATTTCATAAAATGCTCCATTATTTGTGGTGCAGAAATAAAGGTTGTCCTCCATTTTTCTATTTTTAGTTATTAGGAGATACGTAGTGTTTGGGCTCAAGAATGTGTCTTGAGACCTACGTAATCGGTCTGGATTATGAGACCAAAGTGGTCAGTCCATGTAGATGGTCCGTCTAAGTGAGTAGCAAACTTGAGACTCACGTAATCGGTGTCTAGGGTTTGTGTCTTGTAAAACAAGTCTGGTCTTATATAAGTTAGGCGTGATGAATGAAAAGAGGGAAAAGGAGATTACCAAAAACTTGACATGGCATCAAGAGCCAGTTGAGAATCCTAAAAGAAAACGATGGGTGATGAAGTAGAATCATCAACCAAAGGAAAAAACATAGAATGTGATATGCAGAAGAAGAATCCAGTTTACCATCTAGGGTCGAGTGATGGTCCAGGCATCATCATCACGCCGATTGTCTTGAAGGGAACTAACTAAGATGAACGGGCTAGAGCCATAAGAAGATCATTAATAGCTAAAAGGAAGTTTGGTTTTGTTGATGGAACAATCACAAAACCTGAAGATCGTGACCAGTTGGAAGAGTGGATTGTTGTCCAGTCAATGCTTGTTTCATGGATTAGCAACACGTTAGAATCATCAATTAGATCGAGTTTGGGAGACTATGATAATGCAAACTTGCTGTGGATACAGTTGAAGAGAAGATTTTGTGTTGTAAGCGAAACCAGAATCTGTCAGCTGAAGGATTCGTTGAGTGAGTGCAAACAAAAGAAAGCAGAAGGTGTAGCTGAGTACTTTGGGAGATTAAACAAGATATGGGATGAGATGGTCACATACATGAAGGTACCTCAGTGCAAGTGTGGTAATTTCACTTGTAATATCGCAACACAGGTCAGTATGTTGAGAGAACAAGATTTTCTGCATTATTTTTTAATTGGATTAGACTCTGTGTATAGTTCCTTGCGTGAACAACTGTTGGCTAGAGACACGTTGCCATCAACAGATGTAGCATACCAGACAATGGTGAATTCAGAGCGTCTGCGTATAGGAGAAGTAGTTATGTCAACAGATGTACATGACAATGTAATGGCATTCAGGGTACAATCTGATCAACATCATCTCAACAATACATATGATCCTAACAAGTATTGCAAGCACTGTGGAGAGACGGACACTCAGAGGACGGGTGTTTTCAGCGTATTGGATACCCAGAATGGTGGGGAGACAGACCTAGAGGCGGAAGAGGATCTGGTCGAGGAGGTAGATCCAGTGGTAGGGGCGTGGTGGCACTAACTTTACCAGTGGCAGAGGTGGTAGAGGATAGGGAACTGGCAATCAAGTTCGTGCGCACAACCTTAATATATCAGATGCAAGGAAGTCAGGTGGAGCGTACTCATCAGAAGGGTCAGGTTTGACCGGAGTAACAGCAACACATCTTCAACAGGTGCTTGAGTTTTTAAACTCAAGAAACTCCACGCCAGCTCCAAGGTAAGAAGAATAAAACTGTTTGGATTGTAGACACGGGAGCTACAAACCATGTCACATATAAAAGAGATGACATGATAGAGATGAAAGATATTAAGGCATGCACTATTGGACTTCCAGATGGGAAGTATGCACTTTCTGAGAAAATAGGAACCGTTATTCTTCCTGGGGGTTTGAGACTAGAGAATGTGCTTTATGTGTCTCAGATAACTTGTAACTTAATTTCAGTTACACAGCTTATTGATGAGATGAGATGTATTATCCAATGTACTAACAGTTCATGTCTTATACAGGACCGGTTGACGAGGAGGATGATTGGAGTGGCTAAGAGACAAGGTGGACTATATATTTTCTGTGGTGTGCCTCAAGTTGAAGTTATGGTTGTGAGTGAAGACACATATAAGCTGTGGCATCGATGTATGGGACACCCTTCAGAGAAAGTTTTGCAAAAGTTACAAGGAGTGAGTAGGTTAATAAAGAAGAATAATGATGCTTGTGATGTTTTTCCACGAGCAAAACATCATAGGAGTAGTTTTGCTAGCTGTCTCAGTAAATCCAGTTGTATTTTTGAGTTGGTTCATATAGATTTATGGGGTCCATATAAGACTCAGTCATCGTGTGGAGCACAATATTTTTTGACAATAGTAGATGATTTTTCAAGAGGTGTGTGGATTTATTTACTTAGAAACAAAACTGACGTTGAACAGACATTTCTTAACTTCATTGCTCTTGTGAAACGTCAGTTTAGTAAAGAAATCAAAATTGTTAGAAGTGATTATGGAACTGAGTTTAATGTATTGCGTGGATACTTTCGAACTAATGGAATGGTGTTTGAGACATCCTATGTCGGTACACCACAACAGAATGGAAGAGTTGAGAGAAAACATCAACATATAATGAATGTGGCAAGAGCTTTGAGATTTCAAGCCAATTTTCAAATAAGGTTTTGGGGGGAATGTGCGTTAACGGCTGCGTATTTAATTAATCGTACGCCTACACCTATCTAAATAATACAACTCCATATGAAATTTTGTTTGGAAAACAGCCTCCATATCATCAGTTGAAGGTGTTTGGATGCTTGTGCTATGTACATGATCAAAGCAGTAAAGGTGATAAGTTCGCGAGTAGAGGAAGAAGGTGTGTCTTTCTTGGATATCCGTTTGGTAAAAAGGCATGGCAAGTATATGATTTAGACACGAGATAATTTCGGGTGTCAAGAGATGTAAAGTTTTATGAACATCAGTTTCCGTATAAGATTGATATGCATGGTGTATCAAATAAGACGGCTCAGTCGAATCCAGGTTCAACTGAGGAGATTTTATCGAGGTCTGATACTTCATCTGAGACCGATCTGACTGGTACTTCTGATGAGACGGATCAGTCCAGTCCTGCTGCGTGTTGGAGGGATGATGAAGACAAGGAAGAAGAAGTATTAGCACCTCACAGCGATGCGATGGATTTACCTGTTGCTTCAACTGAGACTTACGGTGCTGGTGATTCATCTGAGACCGAAGGTGCTGGTGACTCAACTGAGACCGAAGGTGCTGGTGATTTAGTACACGGTGATAGTCCGATACAACATGAAGAAAACGTTGCTCATAGCAATGATGTAACAGTTGAAGGTGAGATGGGTAAAGGAAAGCGTTAGAAGATTCCTTCTAGTAGACTAAAAGGATTTGTGAAGGACACCATACGAGAAAATAGTCCACCTCATCCTCATTCCACACAATCATCATCCTCAGGTACGCCTTATCCTTTGACATATTATGTTAGTTGTGATAAATTTTCTGTTGTGCATAGGAAATATCTTGCAGCTATCACAGCTGGGTCTGAACCGCGCAACTTCAAAGAATCTATGAAGCATCCAGGGTGGCGGAAAGCAATGGAAGAAGAAATCCGAGCATTGGAAGAACAAGGTACATGGGAATTGCAAGAATTGCCATCGGGCAAGAAATCCCTAGGGAGTAAATGGATCTACACAGAAAAGTATGATGAAAATGGGAAGTTGGTACGACTAAAAACAAGATTGGTTATCTTTGGAAATCATCAAGTTGAAGGATTGGATTACAAAGAGACATTTGCACCAGTAGCAAAAATGACATCGGTACGTACTTTTCTAGCCGTTGCAGCAGTTAAACATTGGGAAGTACATCAGATGGATGTGCATAATGCATTTCTTCATGGAGACTTGGAAGAAGAGGTGTATATGAAGATACCACCTGGATTTGCCAAAGGTAATCCTAATATGGTGTGTAAAATGAAGAAATCATTATATGGTTTAAAGCAGGCTCCTCGTTGTTGGTTTTCCAAAATATCAACAGCCTTGAAGAAATACGGTTTTCGGCAGGTATACTCAGACTACTCTCTTTTTACCATGACCAAGGGAGAAATGCAGCTTAATGTTTTGGTGTATGTAGATGATTTGATTGTTGCAGGGAATAATCTAGTGGAGATTAATAAATTTAAATCATACTTGGGACAATGTTTCAAGATGAAAGATTTGGGAAAATTGAAATATTTTCTGGGCTTGGAGATAGCTCGCAGTAAACAAGGTTTTTATATATGCCAGCAGAAATATGCATTGGATATTATCATGGAAACAGGTTTATTGGGAGCAAAACCTGCAGAGTTTCCAATGGAAACTAATCATCGACTTGCTTTGGCGAAGGGAGATTTGTTCAATGATGTGGAGAAGTATAGAAGACTGATTGGTAGACTGATTTATTTGTCAGTGACCAGACCCGATCTTACTTACTCAGTGCATACGCTGTCACAGTTTATGCAACAACCAAGAATAGAGCATTGGGACGCAGCACTTCGTGAGGTTAGATATTTGAAGAAGAATCCTGGGCAAGGTATTTTGTTGCGTTCTGATAGTACTCTAAGTTTACATGGGTGGTGTGACTCAGATTGGGCAAGTTTCCCTTTGATTAGACGTTCATTAACAAGATGGTTTGTTCTCCTTGGGAATTCACCGGTGTCTTGGAAGACAAAGAAGCAACAAACTGTTTCTCGGAGTTCCGCTGAAGCAGAATACAGGTCCATGGCGGCAGCTACATGTGAGTTGAAGTGGTTGAAATAATTACTTGGTGATTTGGGGGTTCGTCATACGCATGGAATGAAGCTCCTTTGTGATAGTCAGTCAGCATTATACATTGCTCAGAATCCAGTTTTTCATGAACGAACCAAACATATAGAGGTGGACTGTCATGTTGTCAGGGATACTATAATAAAGAAGATTATATCACCTTCTTACACTCCTACGGCGGTGCAATTGGCAGATATCTTCACCAAATCCTTAGGGAAAGCACAATTTCAAGGTCTTTTGTCCAAGATGGGCATTTGTGACCTGCATGCTCCGTCTTGAGGGGGTATTAGGAGATATGTAGTGTTTGGGCTCAAGACTGTGTCTTGAGACCTACGTAATCGGTCTGGATTCTGAGACCAAAGTGGTCAGTCCATGTAGATGGTCCGTCTAAGTGAGTAGCAAACTTGAGACTCACGTAATCGGTGTCTAGGGTTTGTGTCTTGTAAAACAAATCTGGTCTTATATAAGTTACGCCGTGATGAATGAAAAGAGGGAAAAGGAGATTACCAAAAACTTGACACTAGTACTACAACAAACTATGTGAGTCTACAGAACAACCCGTGAACCCTAATAAAAATAATAGAATGTTGCCAATAGACATTCACGGGCATCATTCTTGTGGTTGATCACTACCAAGTGATGCATGTGCATGCACATAGCATACTACTTCCTTAGTTCCTTGCATCCATACTCTATATAAATGCACACACCCCCAAAGAGAATTACAACACAAAGTAGAGTGAAAGATCAGCTAGAGATTCAGAAAGAGAGCAGTGAGCTTTACAGAGAGAGCAGAGAGAATAGAAGAAGAAGAAGATGGTGATGAAAGTTACAATGAAGTTGGCTATGGTAATGATCATGGTTGTCGTACTTGGAAACCAAGTTGTGAGTTCAATGGGTATGAGCCTTTGCAATCTGACTCAAGATGATTTAATCACTTGCAAACCTGCAGTTACGAAGGTAGACCCACCGATCGATCCAACAGCGGAGTGTTGCACCGCTCTTAAGAAAGCCGATTTCGCTTGTCTTTGTTCTTATAAAAACAGCATGATGTTGCCTTCTTTCGGAATTGATCCAGACCGTGCTCTGCAACTTCCTGACAAGTGCAAAATTCCTACCACTACTAAATGCACCAAGAAGTAATGCACTAATCGATTCGGTTAATGCAATTTTCGGGGATGATCTGTTTATATTAATGTAATAACGTCGTGTGGTACTACTAATCTAAGTACTAGTAGTCTTAATTATGTTCGATTTAGTATCACGTAAGTCATATGTGTTGTGTTTTGCTTGCTTGTTAAGATCTCGTTATTTTGCTAATGATCTAGATATGTTTTCCACTTCCTGCTTCATTTCAGAAAAATAAATTATGTTATGATCTATCGTACGTGTTTGATTGTTCTTATGTTCAGCTCCTTGCTTTCAGTGATGTGTAATAAAATAACAAACTTGTTTCTCTTGTCCACGATTGTTTTGGAAAAATTGGTTCAGGATCCAGAAAACATCGCGCACACAATTTAAAATTTAACAAATCCAAAAAAGTATCTATATTGTTTGCAACTCAAAAGACTTACTAGCCTGGATACTTCCAAGTTACTACGTTGGACTGGGCTACGAAGGTCCATTAGGCTTTAAGCAAAAATGCCCACACCGTAGTCCCATTTCCGCTGAACTATGATTTTGGGCATCCTGAAATCTTTCTAGGCATATTGAATAAAGACAAAAAAGATTGTGAAATAGCAAATTCAGATAACCCCTTAACCCAAAAAATTTTAGTGACAAATTTGCCCTTTACGTATTAGTGTTAGTAATATTGATTAGTGATTAAATATTTTGTTTAGTGATTAAGATAATTTTCTGAATTATAAAGGTTGTTTAGATGAAAAATTTTGGGGAAAAAAAATCAAAGTTTTTATTGAGAAGGAGAGAAAGAGAAGGAGAAAGTGAGAAAATTTTAATTGTTGATTCAATGGAGGATGAGGAGGGTCATATATCATCTAAAAAACCTAGGAAAATACACATCAACTACACCAATGATTCCCAAATGGATGATTTCTTAGATTATGAGAATGATTTTACACCCACTCAAACTCAAGCTCAAACTCAAGCTCAAACTCAAGATGATGATTTTTATGAGCCAAATCCTGATGATGAAGACATTGATGAGGAACCCAATGCTTTTGATACACAGGTACACTTCTATTCTATGCTTAATCTCACTTCTATAGCTCTTAATTATCAAAAGTTAGGTTTTTTGGATCATGGTTCGGCGAAACAGGTTGAGATTCGGCTCACATCTATGAGCCGAATCTACCAATTGATGAACGGTTCGGCTTATATGAAAGTTTCATAGTAAGCCGAACAACATCCTGAATAGCCCGGAAAAAAAACAATTACTGGTTCGGCTTATATTTCGCAAATAATATGAGCCGAACATCAATTTGTTATTTTTTGGGTTAAAATATTGTTATTGGTTCGGCACTTATTGAGAATATCTTATAAGCCGAAACCTCTTAATGTTCATAGTTCGGCATATAATATGATTATCGTATGAGCCGAACATAATTTTTTAATTTTTGGGTTGAAATATTTTTATTGGTTCAGCACATATTGAGAACATCGTATAAGCCGAAACCTTTAAATGTTCAGGGTTCGACACATAATATGATTATCGTATGAGCCGAATATTTCTATTATTTTTCCTTTTAAGTATTTGAACCTTGTGATATTCTTTGTAGATCGTACCCATGGAAGATCAACCTGATCCAGTAGACATAATTCACGAGGATACCAAGGATCACTTCCAAAATGATTTGGTATGTAAGAACCTTTTGTTTACCTTAATGTTGTCGGAATATTCCAAAGTTTTGGAATGAACCTTTTTAATTACTTGTTTTGGAATGAACGCAGAGATGGAAAACTAAACCCGAAGTTCTGGGTTGGCTTGAGGAGATGAAGATAAATTGTGTACTAGTTAAAGGACAACAAAGCCGATGGGATCGGTTTTGAAATGATTTGTGAGCGTAGTGGAACCGGCGCTAGCAAGGTTAAAAAGGGTACTGTATACGTTGGGAAGACCGGGAGAAAGAATAGGACGAAGACGAAGAAAATAAATTGCCCTTTCAAGATCATTTTCAACCTCAAGAATAAGTCCTTGAACAAAGAAGATCAATATTGGATAATGAATAAAAATATGGATTGTCGTCATAACCACCCACGTCCAAAAGACCTGCATGGACATGCGAAAGTAGCGCGACTCAAACCCGATGAGATGCTAGAAGTGGATAAAATGACACGAGCACGTTTTCCACCGTCTAGGATTCTTAGCAAATTGATGGCGGACAACAAGAATAATAAGTCGACTATGCAAACTATCTACAATGCAAGACAAAATATTAGAAGACTCAATTTGCAAGGTAGGACGGTGATGCAACAAGTAATGTGGTTAGGGGTGAAGAATAACTACGCTTGCCAAAAGAAGTTGGATGAGTTCGGTCAAGTCACACACCTTTTCCTTGCCCACCCGGAATGCGTCCAATTGGCTCTATGCTTCCCACAAGTTATTATATTGGATTGCACGTACAAGACTAATAAATATGAGATGACGTTGATGAACATTGTGGGGCATATTTCGACACAAGCACCGTTCACCGTGGCTTTTTGTTTCTTGAAAAACGAGAAGAAAGAGAGTTATGTTTGGGCATTAGAAAAATTGAAGTTAATCTTCCGGGAGGGTGCCCTTCCTAAAGTGTTCGTTTCCGATCAATATTCATCGTTGATGTATGGTATTAAGAAGGTATTTCCGGATGCATTCAGTTTTCTTTATACATTTCACATATGGTGCAATGTGAGAAAAAAATACCAATCGAAAATTCAACCACTTAAGTTGAAGGAATTAGAGAATATTGCTAAAATCCAACCGGAGGAGACACGAGTAAAGAAAGAGAAGGAATTCTTGAAAAAATATGAACATAATGAGATGTTGTGGGCTTCTTTCCAAGGAGATTGGGAAGATTTGGTATGGTCAATCACCGAGGATGTCTACGAAGAAAATTTTAAAATGCTTATTAAGCATTGGAAGACCGGCTACCCCGATGTCATTACTTACTTGGTTAAAGATGTGTTGGAACCTAATAAAGAAAGGTTCGTGTTTTGTTTCACAAATCGGCACAAACACTTCGACAACCAAGCCACAAGTATGGTAGAGTCGGCTCATTATCGGTTAAAGAATAACCTTTTTGGATGTGTTGACACTTTTGTCACGGTTTTTGATGCAATTGATGAATATTTCAAAAGTGATGTTGTGAAAATTAAAGCCGCCTTCGAGCATAACCTTATGTTCAGAAACAAGAATTATGGTAGTAAATGACTACGAGAATTAACTTATAGAGTCTCACATCTATGCATCGACTTGTTGATAGAAGAAGTGGATTTGATTAAGACATTAGGCGCCAACTTGGAGGAAGAGTGTGTTTGTAAAATGAAGACATCTATGGGACTTCCATGCCACCACGACCTACTTCGGTACAAGTATGGTATCATACCATTTGAGGATATTGATCATTTTTGGAAACAATTAAGCTTCGATCCTCTCCCAACCGAAGACAACGAAGATGATCTAGAGATATGGGACAGACAAATGGAAAAAAGTTGGCGGAGATGTATAGGAATATGGGCCGAGGTCAAAAGAAATTCCTATGGGACAACATGATGCCGGTCATGTATCCTTTCACCCAAGAAAATATTTTGGAGCCGGAAAAGAGTGAACCGAAAGGTAGGAAGAGTAAGAAAATGAATAATTTTCAAACTAGACAAGCCAACAAGGAACTATTGGGTAATAAGAGGGATCCATCCGTCGTTGACTACCATGATGCAAGGATTGAAAAGGAAAAAATGGAAATTGAGAATTTGATGAAGGAGGAAGAAGTCAAAGTTCCAAAAAAACGAGGTCGTCCAAGTATTCAAAAATCCGAAACAAGTAACAAAGAGGTAAATAATAATGATTGTTCGGCACAAGAAAAGGATAGTAAAGTGGATGTCAAGAGGAAGGCTAAGATGTATCCTTCACAAACTAAGATAAGGGAGAAAAGGACCGTACATGAAATTGGTAGGATGAGAGGACCTAGAAGAGATAAGTCCGGTAAGTATTTGGGGCCTATCAATTTTATACACGATAACTACTTGGAAGATCTATCGCCAATAATTCATGAGCATATTGTAGCAATGGACGACGTGCAAGGTGATGGAAATTGTGGATATCATGTCACGGCGGAACAACTTGGTCCTTTTAAGGAAGAGAACAAACCTGTGCCCCCTGAAAATGAAGTTAACTATATTTGGCAACGAATGTTACAAACCCTATGTAAAAACAAAGATTTCTATAAGACAATGATGAGAACAGGTGCAAGAGGAGATGCAGGGGTGGCATCGGAGTACATTGCATTCGAATGTCGTTTGCATGGGGATTTTATCATTACCGAAGAACATTGGATTCAATGCCCATTTGTGGGTTTTTAATAGCGGAGACATTCGATTGCGTCGTACATTATTTCTCATGGACGGGTAGTAGCTTTACTTACTCGCCTCCAACAAAACCTTGCAATGAAGGTGTAAAGGATAGAAGACTTGTTCTTGGATTTGTTCAAAATTGTCATTTTATCGGCCTCAAACTTAGACCCGCTTTCCCATTACCACCCTCGATGAGTGCAGCCTTTTGGCCTAGATTTGAAAATAATTTTGTGATGGATTGGTGTACAAATTATGCGATGGAAATGGATCTTTGTATATCTTTGAATGTGCAGGCTCCAAGTGGACAAGTAATTACGTTTTCAAGTGATGAGGATGAAGATGATAAGCAAGAGGTCAGTGAAGATGATGAGAATGAGGTCAGTGAAGAGGATGAGAAAGAGGTCAGCGAAGAGGATGAGATTCGTTTAGGATCTCCATAAAAATGTTTCATGGATTTATCCGCGTATTTTGTATCTTTTGATTTTCGTGTATGATGAGGATGATATTTTGACTAGAATTGCAATTACATGTACCCGTCAAAACGAAATACTTGAATGATTTACTTTTTGGTTATGGAACGTGTTTTTTTCTAGAAACTGGAACCATGAACACGGGAGATGGTTCGGCTTGTAACTTTAGTTCAAGGAAAGCCGAACCCGACAGAGTGATGAAAATCCAGAGTTTTTCTGTCAGGTTCGGCTTAGAGTATTATTTTGATGAAAGCCGAACCTGACAAAAAAAAACCAGAGTTTTTTTTGTCAGGTTCGGCTTATAATATTATTTCACTGCAAGCCGAGCCTGGCAAAAAAAAAACCCTGAGTTACTCGGCTAGGTTCGGTTTATATTATATTTTTTAAGAAAGCCGAACAATAGATTTCAACATTCGGGGCATAACTGGAATTACAGGATAAGCCGAACCTTTCATGATTCATGAACACAAAAAATATTATATCATTCCAAATAGACTTTTCAAATTCATAGAAAATGTGGATTACACACCCGTTACATAATAGCCTTACAATAAATTTCTAATCGAATTCTTCTAATATCCTAAACGGGTAATGAGAAACCTTCTAAGAATGTAGTAGTGATCTTTGTATTCGAAATTATTTCCTTTCCATCTTCTCCATTCCTCTAGAGCTCGATCTTCAATCTCAGAGTTTGTTTCACCCTTGAGACGATATAGACTCACAATCCGAACTAAAGCTATAAAGTCTTTCACCGTTTCTTTAATAGTTCCAATTCGGCAAAACAAGGCCGCACTATCCCGGTTGTGATGATTACCTGTTTCGGTGCTGAAGGCTTCATGAATTCTAACCAAGTAGTACATACTCATCAATCCCTTCACTCGTCGTTCTTCACCCTTCTTTGGATAGTATGCTACGTAATTAGTGCAAAGAGACAAATCTTCTTCTAAAGTAAACTCATGAGTTGGGGGTACCATTTTTTTTTAGTATATTCTCTGAAGATTATGAAAAACCATGTATGCTTCTAAAGTAAACAGAGTTCATTCCAGAAATGAACTCCATATAGAAAGCTAAAAAAACAGAGTTCATTCCAGAAATGAACTCCATATAGAAACCTAAAAAAACAGAGTTCATTCCAGAAATGAACTTCATATAAAAACAGAGTTCATTTATGGAATGAATTGCAACATCATCATTTTCATCATCTTTGTCGTCTTCAACAACAGCAACAACATCTTCGTCTTCAAAAACACCACCGTCTTCATCATCAGCGGCAGCAGCAGTAGCAGATCTTTATCTTCTTCATCATCTTCATCAACAACAGAGACAAAAAACATTCAAAAATAAAGATTAAACACCATCGTCTTCATCGTCAACAGCAGCAACAGATCTTCATCATCATCAATAGCAGAGACAAAAACATTTAAAAATCAAGATCGTAATCAACAACAACAGAAATCATTTCTTAAATCAAGATCGTAATCAAGAAAAACATCAGCAGAATGAACATCAACAACAGTTCATTTATTCTTCTCGTCTTCATCATTTAATTGCAGCGGCAGAAAAAAAAAACCCTAGAAAAATCGTATTCAACAGTACCAACATCATCGTATTCATCGTCTACAACTACCGATCTACGTATCTAAATCACAGACGTAGATTTTCACCTTCAATCACCATTGTTACAGCAACAAGAAGAAAAGAGAAGAAAAAAAATGGAGACGTCATTATTAGTAGGAAGAAAAAGAAGAAGAAAGAAAAAAAAGAGAGAGATTAGATCCGGAAAAAAAAAAGATGAAAGAGAAAGTAAATCTGAAAATGATTTCTTCTCTCTTACTTTTTGACTATATATAGTTCCAATTCGGCAAAACAAGGCCGCACTATCCCGGTTGTGAGGATTACCCGTTTCGGTGCTGAAGGCTTCATGAATTCTAACCAAGTAGTACATACTCATCAATCCCTTCACTCGTCGTTCCTCACCCTTCTTTGGATAGTATGCTACGTAATTAGTGCAAAGAGACAAATCTTCTTCTAAAGTAAACTCATGAGTTGGGGGTACCATTTTTTTTTAGTATATTCTCTGAAGATTATGAAAAACCATGTATGCTTCTAAAGTAAACAGAGTTCATTCCAGAAATGAACTCCATATAGAAAGCTAAAAAAACAGAGTTCATTCCAGAAATGAACTCCATATAGAAACCTAAAAAAACAGAGTTCATTCCAGAAATGAACTTCATATAAAAACAGAGTTCATTTATGGAATGAATTGCAACATCATCATTTTCATCATCTTTGTCGTCTTCAACAGCAGCAACAACATCTTCGTCTTCAAAAACACCACCGTCTTCATCATCAACGGCAGCAGCAGTAGCAGATCTTTATCTTCTTCTTCATCATCATCAACAGCAGAGACAAAAAACATTCAAAAATAAAGATTAAACACCATCATCTTCATCATCAACATCAGCAACAGATCTTCATCTTCTTCTTCATCATCATCAGTAGCAGAGACAAAAACATTCAAAAATCAAGATCGTAATCAACAACAACAGAAATCATTTCTTAAATCAAGATCAAGAACAACATCAGCAGAATGAACATCAACAACAGTTCATTTATTCTTCTGGTCTTCATCATTTAATTGCAGCGGCAGAAAAAAGAAGAAAAAAAACCCTAGAAAAATCATATTCAACAGTACCAACACCATCGTATTCATCGTCTACAACTACCGATCTACGTATCTAAATCACAGACGTAGATTTTCACCTTCAATCACTATTGTTACATCAACAGGAAGAAAAGAGAAGAAAAAAAAATGGAGACGTCATTATTAGTAGGAAGAAAAAGAAGAAGAAAGAAAAAAAGAGAGAGATTAGATCCGGAAAAAAAAAAAAAGATGAGAGAAAGTAAATCTGAAAATGATTTCTTCTCTCTTACTTTTTGACTATATATAGTTCCAATTCGGCAAAACAAGGCCGCACTATCCCGGTTGTGAGGATTACCCGTTTCGGTGCTGAAGGCTTCATGAATTCTAACCAAGTAATACATACTCATCAATCCCTTCACTCGTCGTTCTTCATCCTTCTTTGGATAGTATGCTACGTAATTAGTGCAAAGAGACAAATCTTCTTCTAAAGTAAACTCATGAGTTGGGGGTACCATTTTTTTTTAGTATATTCTCTGAAGATTATGAAAAACCATGTATGCTTATATATAATATAGGTTACAACGGCTATATATTTCAAAAAAGAGTTGTTCATAGATTTTTGTGCAAAAATAGACAATGTTCGGCTCATAAGAAGGTTTGAACATAAGCCGAATCCTTTTATGTAACGGCTAGAATTTCAAATTTTGAAACTTCTTACAGATTCGGATTATACGAGTTTGAAGATCTAAGCCAAACCCTCCACTAATTTACAGGATACACCGAACCAGAGTTAAAACATGAAATTCAAGGTGTCCATAACACAATCCCAGCACCATTAAAAACAAAGTTCAGCACCTAAAACCAAAGGTGTTTTCAACACCATAAAAGTGTACTTCAAACTTAAGAAAACATTAAAAGGAACTTAGAAACATAAAAGGGAATTTAACCACGACCCCTCTTCTTAGTTGCACGACCATCTCTTCTTCCACCTTGGTCTTCATCTTCCGACGCATCATTACTGGGTTGACTGGTAGCACCATCTTGGCTTGTACCTTGACCAACTTGTCGAGACCTCTTAGTGGTAGGATTTTGTGCGGGTTTCTCGGGTCCTTCTCCTTTGTTGATGATTGCATCCCACGTTTTTTAGAGGTATTTTTGTGCTTCCACGGTCATTGGTGTTTTGCAACCAAGTTTGGCCTTCATTTTTTTCAATATCTCCCTACCCGCGGCAACCTATTTTTTCATTTGTCAACAACTTATGACCGTGAGGTTGAAGACTTTTTTTACCATAACTAATATATGAAAATAGTATAAAGTGAAGTCATTCTTACCATTATCTTGAAAGCGTTGATTACATCTTCGGAAGTAGACTTGTTGGTGATCTTGATTGCCTTCGCCTTCCCCTTATCAAATACCTTTTGACTTTTCTTATTGATAATGAAGGGATGAGAAATTTGGTTATACCAATCCATATATCCCGGATCCTTTTCACATGGATCATCAAGTAAATGTGCTAAGTTGGACGCATCTAATGTGTGATCTTCTAAGTTGTTCCAAAACTCAAGGGTGGGATCAGGATCATACTTTGGTTCCCAAGATGAAGTGGTGCTTTTAGTTCCAGTACCACTCTTTGGTAACAACCTGAATTTCTCATCAAACAAAGGAACCTTTTGCACGCATCCTAATTGACGGAGTACTCGCCGAGGATCGTATATAACATAACCACCGGGATACCATAATGGCCCATGATACATACCTACCGGCATATCGTCATCTTCAACAACTTCATCTTCTTCATCTTACTTCTCATATGGTTGAAAAGTGACATCATCAACACCCAGTAGGTCTAACGTCTCTCTCAAACTTTCCACCAAGTTTTTTTTGTTCCTTTTCTTCGATTCCTCGTACTCGTACCGTGCTGCAGTTGGCTCTGTATCAACATAATCGACATCCTTCTCAAATACTTTGGCCAAGTTCAAAATTTGGAAATGGTCATATATCCACACCTACATCCAAAGAACAACATTCAAAAATCAAAGGAATTGAAGTGATAGAAACAATTTTTACTTGGAAACATCAAAGTAAGAATAAAGTTTGCAAACTCAGAGAACTGTTCGGCTTATATGGATCAAGTATTACAAGCTGAACCAAATAAATAACAAGTTCGGCTTATACGATTTTATGGTTATAAGCCGAACCATACTCTGAACTCCCAAAAGTTACCTGGAGCAAAGTGAAGTTCCCTCCGATGTTTGTACTTGTCAACCTAGACGTGGTGGCAAGTTGTTCCATCAGGTAAGCGAGCGTAGCCGTTCCCCAAGCATACTTGTTACAAGTTTCAAGATTCTTTACCAATTGGAGATAATTAACATTTACCTTGTTTCCGGTTGTGTCGGGAAAGATGTCTCTACCAAGAGTATAAAGCAAGTAGGCAGTTCCGGCTTGCTTCACTTTGATGGGATCCATTACTCTATGCTTTGTGTTCTCAAACTCCTTTTTCAAGTTAGTCAGCTTGATCTTCTTATTCTTCTTATTTCTGCCATTGGGAGTGCATACGGAATTGACATATTTAACGGATCGACAAAACTCCAATTCAGTTTTGTTTGAATCCCAACCAAGACTTTCCTCGAACAAATTGTAGATCTCATCCCAATTCATGTCATAAAAATCAGCATCCACACTTCTACCCCTTGCTTTAAGGACTGTAATATTTCTAGCCTCATCAGGAGCGATTGCCATCTCTCCAAAAGCGCTTGGTAAAGGCAGAGGTCGACACACTATCATATTCCTTATGTCCATAATTGATAGCAGGCCATAAAGCACTGGCTTGTACGTAAGCAATCACCTCAGGAACCTCTTCAGAAAGTTTCCATTCCGCTTCCCTCTGGTGTCTCAATACTTGTACTGCACGGTTGTGATCAGGAGTCTCATAAATTCACTTCGCCCAAGATTCGGCATAACCAATCAACACATTTCCTCCATCTTCCGGAAGACCATAAGGCAAACCATCTGATCGAGGTGTAATTACGTCATCTTCATCAGGAATGTGTAAACCAGTGATCCGTCGATCAACATCGTCCTTCTCTTTCTCGGGTTTTTCCACCTTCTTACCTTTCTTGTATTTCTTGGGTTTTTCTTGGGGTTGTGTTTCTTGATGAACTTCTTGATTATCATCTCCAGCTATTCCTTTTAGTTCTTCATCTTCAGCTATTCCTTCTTCTTGTATTTCAACTCTTACTTGTTAAGCTTCTTCTTCTAAAATGCCTCCTCTACCTCCCGCTCCCAATTTTTTCTTACCTCCTCCTCGAGGATCGGGAGTTTTATAAGTAGAAGGTGTTACCTCCATCTTCTTCCTCTTTTTAGCTACATCGGTCCTGACACAAGTATGAAAGTTATAAGACTACTTCGAACAAGAAAGGGATACAAACTATACGAAATATGGATTTCAAATGCCAAAAACTTGTCAACAAATAAGAAGGCTCGGCTTACCCGAAATAACACATATGAGCTGAACCATGTCTTAGAATTTTCAATAGCTTACACAGGGAGTGGTTCGGCTCATACCACAAACTATTTATAAGCCGATCTCATTTGTTCGTCTCACAACCAATATTATCGAATAAGCCGAACCTAAAATTATGAATTCAAACATTTATTCGGCGCAAAACTAATACTACCATATGAGCCGATCCTATACACATGCAAAACTTGTGAAATTGAAACAACATTTATTCAGCGCAAAACTAGTACTACCATATGAGCCGATCCTATACACATGCAAAACTTATGAAATTGTAACAACATTTATTCGGCACAAAACTAGTACTACCATACAAGCCGATCCTATACACATGCAAAATTTATGAAATTTTCACAACACAAATTCAGCGCAAATCTAATGCCATCGAATAAGCCGATCCTAAATACAAGGCTCTATGTTACTAGATTCGGCGCAAAACTGATATGCATTTTAAGCCGAATCGTTCATATGCAGTTTCAAGGTTGAGTTGGAAGAACAGTTCGGTGCAAATCTAAACTTGATTTTACGCCGAACCCAACTCTGTAACCGCTGCACAAACCATGTTTTTGACGAATTAAAGCAATCATACCAATCAAAAACATCAAATACGAGATGGGTTTGTAGACTAACCTTCTTATTCTCATTTCAGGAGTTGGTTCTTCTTCAATCTCTTCCTCCGGTTGGATTTGTTGTTGATTTTCAGTTTCTTCTTCACTCTCTAAATCTTCTTCTTCTTCAACAGGTTGTTCAATTGATCGATTAGAACGAGATACTTGCTTACGACGACCCATTATATAGATGAGTTTAATCGTCGATTAACTTTTCACGAATCGACGATCAAATTTCGGCGATGATGCGATGAATTCTTTTTGGAGAAGATGAACGGGTTCGGCTGCTGTGGAGAGGAAGAAGAAGGTGAATGAAACTGATTTTAGGTTTATTGATTATAGGTTTTTGTATTAGGGTTGGGGATAGATTAGTAATTTAAAAGATTTAAGGGCATATAGATAATTGAACTACCCATAGATACCCCTTATAAGGTCACCCAAGTTAGGACTATTGCTTTGTATGCCTAGAAAGATTTAGGTATGCCCAAAATCAGGGTCCTTTCTTCTTGCCCTAGTGTTAAACCGGCAATAAAAGCAAGAATGCAGATATAATTCTCGTAACCTAAGCATTGAAACACCCTAATATTGGGCGCCTCTGTCTACTAGCAATTCGAATCTGTAGCAGCGATGTCAAGCATTCGGTGAACTCAAACATCCATGTAGGTAATTGATTCTGAAATGTTTAGTTTAACCCTAATTTATCTAATGTCAGCTTAGGTTATGATTCTTTATCATCATTGTTATTAAGTTAGAAATGAGTGAAATTGGAAATGATGCTGCTGCTGTTGAAATGGATTTCACTCTAGATCGTGGTGTTCATGTGTTTGGTTCTTATTGTAATGGTTATTACTTATGGTTTTGTTATAATGATTGTGATACGAGGTTTCACTGTCTTTGGAACCCATCCCCTAAATAATACAGCAGACATTCATCGAAGTGGTGTTCACACATAGCATGAATTTTGAAGATGACGGTTTGTCATAAAGAAACATCTTAGGAACGAAGATGTAATCCGTGACATTACCATCAGTTACCCCGGGAAATATTTGTGCAAATTGTGCAAATTGTAGGTTTATTTGGAATGGGTGGGGTGGGAAACATTAGGTTTTGATGAATCTCAACAATGAGTTAGTTGGAAGTAAAAATGAAGGTGGTTTATTTTTTACATTCGGATGTGGTCTCGAAAGATCTTGATTATTCAAAGATTTGAAATAAATGCCACATGATCCTTCACCTTCTTATCTTTTTCCACAATGTTGCAAGAATGGACAAAGGTGACAGCTCCCAACTCCCTGAGTTCTTATCTCTAGGGCTTCAGATGATCAGTGAAGAAGAGCCACTGGCTAACTCAAACATATCAGGGGATGCTATGAGCAATTCAAATACAGATGACATGATGCCTAATTCATGTACAATGGAACCCTTGGCCAATTCAGATACGAAGGAACTCGTTGTTGCTTGTCCTATCAGGAGTTTTGAGAAAATGAGCCATCCAGAAGAAGAACAAACTGATGCAGGGGATGAATTGACTAGTACTGGTAGCTTTGCAACTGAGAAGAATTCGGCAAGCTTGAGAGATGAGGATACCTTGTTTGAACATAAAGCAGAGCCTGTCCATGTACCTCGATCAGTTGCATTAACTATAACGGCCAAAGAAGGCCTTCCGTCAGTGTTCAAGAGCAGCAACAATGTCAAAAGAACAGCAGCCGAGAGAAAAAGTAATAGCCAGGTGATCACTTGTATTCTGATCTCGTGGTAAATACTGCCTTTTTTTAAGGAGAAAGCTGTATTCATTACTAGATCAGAATGCATGTGTTCGAAAATGGAAGATGGTAATAAACCATAGTTGATTGTTTTGACACCGAAGAGACTGTAATCTAGTCCAACAAAAGGTCGAGCAAGAAGCTCTGAGTTGACATCAAAATGTATCTGAGGTCGCCTTAAAATTTAAGAAAGAATGTCAAATTGAGCGCTCATTCAAATTGGTTGAACTGTTGGTAGCACAAAGACTGAAAAGTCGGATCAGGTATGCTTGTTTTCCAAGTTAA
This sequence comes from Papaver somniferum, assembly GCF_003573695.1. Classification (NCBI taxonomy): domain Eukaryota; kingdom Viridiplantae; phylum Streptophyta; class Magnoliopsida; order Ranunculales; family Papaveraceae; genus Papaver; species Papaver somniferum. The sequence goes on along the minus strand of NC_039362.1, from coordinate 183,398,814 downwards.
TTTAAACGCAATTTGCCAATAGTCAGTTTGGAACTCCTGAAAGTTGGTTTCATTTCAATATATTCTGGCCAAAAATTTCATATAAACAGATTTTATAACCCGTATCACCTTAGGGTATCATACTAGGATAGAAATTCCTCTGGATGCTCTGATAAACATTTCGCTATCAATCTCTATTTATTGACTATTTCTGTTTTCAGGAATGCTGCAAACTGTGCTCTTTTATTAGTTCGTCAGTTGCACTCTATCTTTCCAATAATCGGCTTCAGTCAGTTGTCATCCTCAACGATGCTTAATTCCGTCGGAATAGTAATTTTGGTTTTTCGAAGAACATTAAGCTGCTCGTTTTGGTGTAATTTGAACACAAGGTTACAACCAACTTTGGCAACAAAAGCATGTCATATGTAGTCTTGCTACAAGAAGATATCTGCGGAAGAGATATTGTGGTTACACGCATCGCGGCTTATGCAGTTTGGAGCTCGAGAGTGCAGAATGCTTTAACCATCACAAACCATATTTGGGTTACTTAAATTTCATCCCCAAACAGGTGGCTGTGTTCGGCTGGTAGACTTTTTTCACTGAAGTTCCTGATTTTTGTATGTTCAAAATAAATTTGAAAGTTTCGTGCAATACAAAATGCAGTAGTTTGACATAGAAGCTTTTGTGTTGTCTGGGCTACCTAACTACTAATCGACCAGTTAAAGCAATCCTCATTGGTCATCTGTTTATATAAATGTAACGTGTGGTACTACTAATCTATATGTTCTTTAGTCTTAACTATGTTCGACCTACCATCATGCAAGTCATAAATATTATGTTTTCCTCGTTAAGATCTTGTTATTTTGGTTATGATCTAGATATGTTCTTTTCTTTCCTGTCTGGGTTCCATTGCAGATAACTGAACTACGTTTATCTGTTACGTTTGATTGTTCTATCTTCAGCTCCTTGTTTGCACTGATGTGTACTGAAACAGCAATTCAAGAATGTTTTTGAAAATTTTGTTTCTTTTTACATTGGATATCCTGTCCTCGAGGCAAATTGGTTTGTGTGCCCAGAGTTGTGGTTCACGCTTTCTAAAATGTAATTGTGCTTTGATTTTCTGTACTCACTAAATTGTGCTTTAGTTCTGTCATAAATTTCTACTGATTATTACTATGGTTGATACTCAAATGTTAAACTAGATCAAGTGACGGGCATATATGAGCTCAATTAGCTCATAAACTCAGGGTTCAAGGGTTCAATTATCCGTCTTATAGATGAAAAAAAAAAAGCATTAGAAAATTTTTCAATCTAATCTGAATTCTGAAGTATGCCCAACAAGGCAGGCATATAACTGTACCTGAATTTAATGTATTCGGGAGCCAGACATCGCAAAAATGAAAAAACAAACGATTTGGTATCATTTCAGGCTGAGTTTCCATCAAGAAAAATTCAGGCCGAGTCAGACACCGAAAAAACATGGGGTTGAATTAGGCTCTTTCAAGGCCCATTAGGTTTTAGACTAGAAACCCACATTTTACACTATTGACTATCCCCTTTTCTTCCTGCAATAAAAGCAAAAGAGTGCGGATAAATCTTGCAACCTAAATCTAGAAATTTTCTGCGCCTCACTCTACCAGCAATGTCAACAATCTCAAGATTTCTGTAAGGAATGAACTCAAACATCCATGTATGTAATTGTTACTGAAATCTTTAGTTTATCCTGATCTATTAAATTTCATCCTGATTTAACTCTGTAGGTTATGGATTCATTATCATGCTGCTGTGTGCACTCTAGATTGTACTGTTCATGTGTTTTATTCTTCTTGTAATGGTTATAATAGTTGTGATATGAGGAGGTTTAATTGTCTTTGGAACCCATCCACTAAAGAATACAATAAACATTCATCTGAGCTCACTACAACCTTCCCAAATTGAACTATTGGTATAGAGACTTCTAATGTTTGGGTTCCAAACACCTGTTAGTCCTGAATACCAGACGAATCTTCACTTTGTCTAGGGATTGTAAGTTCTTGATGGCTTGTGGAATGAAGAGGGATTCCATGGGAAATCTGTGTGCAAATTGTAGGTTTATATGGAATGGGTGGGGTTGGAAACATTAGCTCTTGATGAATGCTCACAGTGAGTCGACGGTACATACGACTGTATGGAGATTGTGAAAGATCTTGATTAGAAAATATCGCAGACCAGATTGGATATCAATTAGGATTATTGTTTTTTTATGATTCAAGTGATTGGTTGTACTCTGATCTTGTGGTGAATACTACCTTCTTCGTTTTAAGGTCAAAAAGAAGAAGAAGAAAGTTGTTTTCACCACTAGATTAGGATGCGTATGTGGGATTATGGAAGTTGGTTTATTTCGGAAGAAGCTGGAGTCTAGTTCAGCGAAAGCTCGAGCAAAAAGCTCTAACTTGACATCAAAATGTAGCTGAGGTTGCCTGAAAAGTTAAGAAAGAAGGTCACGCCGAGCTCTCATCAACATTGGTTGAACTGTTAGTAGCACAAAGACTGAAAGTGGCTGCACGCAGTCGTTTTTTAGGTATACTTGTTTTCCCTATTAGTTTAGTTTTTTGTAATTATAGATGATAGTCTTAATGTGTTCTTTATTCATAGTGTGATCTCTTCGACGCAACCTGTTAACTTTCTAAGTTTTTGGTTGTCTTTCTATTGTGAATGATTATCTTTGATGTTTGTCATTTTAGAACTATTTGACTTCATTTCATTATATTTAGCAAAAAATTTCATTCAAACAGATTTTGTAACTCGTATCACCTTTGGGTATCATACTAAATTTGAAGTTTCTCTGGATTTTAGAATAACATCTGGCTATCAATTTCTGTTTTCAGGAATACTGGCATACTGCAAGCCCTGCACTTTTGCTCGTTTACGCAGTTGTACTGTCATTCTGATGATTCGGCTTCAATCAGTTGATCTTCCTCAAGCAGCTGTGTTTTTTCTGTGAAAATTGTAATATTGGTTTTGTAAAGAACATTAAGTTGCTTGTTTTGGTGTAATTTGAATCATAAGGTTCCAACCTTCGGCAACAAAAGCATGGTCTTGCTAGAAGAGGATGTCTGTGGAAGGTTCCTGTGCATCACAACTTAGTTTGGAGCTCAAGAGTTTAGAACACTTTCCCGCAAAGGTTCTTTCACAAACCAAATTTGGGTTAAATTTCATTTGCAAACTGGGAGGTGTTTGGGTGGGTAACCTTTTTTAGTGAAAGTTCTGATGTTTTTATGTTCCCCGGACATTCGAAAGCTTCGTGCAATCGAGAATTTTAATGGTAAAAAAACCAACTCGGGGATACTGGCTAGGGTTGAAGTTTTATTGAGTGCACCATTCAATAGCTTTCTTTCGTGACTTCGAAAACCTTTATGTATTACTACTTAGAAAGCTAGCAAAATAAATAAATAAAATGATATTGTTTCATGCAGAATGAGTTGTTGGTCTGTTATCATGACCTTGTTGTAGTCTGTCTAATACTCCTACATAATTTTGTAATCACACAACAAAATGCTCTTGGGATTTTTAGAATGATGGCCAACTGGAAATGCTAAATACCAAAACTTTTTTGCAGAAGGCATATAGTTTTCTGTATTTCGTGTCTTTGGCAGTTTGAAGGTCAAAAGTGCAGGCTACATCGGGTAAAATTCATTTGGTTATACAGCCCGGAGACTAAGGACTCCAACTATTGTTGCACAGGTTGATGCAATGTGGTATGTCACTGAACACTGTGATTGATGAGTGGGTAGGTGCGAAACTTTGTGCATCCACCTGAAAAATTATATAATACAGGATAATGCATAAAGAAATTCAACAACATTATCTTGCCAGAATCTCACCTGCAAGCCATTATTGACTTCGAATTCGAAATAGTACAGAACTGCAAGCAAATCTCCAAAATGCAATATAATATAGTCTGTAAATTCTTATACCAAATCTACTAAACTTCTTGTTTCTACAACTTAGATGCCATTTAATAACTGCAATTTTTCTCTTGCCTTCGTTTTTACCCCCTAAGAAAAAATCGGAATGTAAATAATGATGGCCAATAAATGCAGAGGGAAGCAAGTTGCTTCTTGTCATTTGCAACAGTGGCAGCCTCCGTCCCCACGAAAATAAAAACAAAAAAACAATGTCCGAGTACAAACTCCGGAAAGAATGAGATCTGAAAAGCAATCAAATTATCCACATAATGATGTTTCACTGTGAATTATTGGTTATAGAGGCGGCCATGAGCAGTTTATGTGAAAAGAATGGCCCTTTGAGAAGGCCGGGACCTGCATTGCATGAATGAAAACTGTTTAGCTAGTGGTACTGATGGCGTCCTTGAACAAAGCCGCCACTAAAAGCTAGAAAGACATTGATGAATCAGAGCATTAATGGCCAAGTTATTGAGATGGACAATAATTCAAAAGATCTTTTTTTTTTCTTTTTTAGTGGAAATCTTATTGATTGGATAAGAAGGTAAAGGTTTCTATGAATCTCTATATAAAGGGGTTGCGGATATGTTTAAGAACACAACACAATTTAGAAATGGTGAGTGGTAGCATGAGAAACAAAGGTGGGAACAAAGCCTCACTGGCATTCTTGTTTACTACTAGTGCTCTTCTAGTAGTAGCAGTCTCTTTGTGTTTTCCATTTTTGGCTAATGCATATAGGCCTATAAAGTCACCATTTCCTAAATCTCCAACACTACCACCACCAAAGAAGCCAACTTATGTGCCTCCAACACCACCTACCCCGGGAAAGCCGATAAAGCCAAGACCACCATATAATGAAGACTTCATGCCATCCACCATACTACCTAACCTTGGCAAGATCAGTCAGTCAGTGGTAAAAAAGAAATTGCCACCATCAAAGAAGTCTCCACCACAGAACCAAGATTCTGTCCCATCAATATTACCTAATCTTGGAAAGATCAGCCAACCAGTAGTAAAAAAGAAGTCTCCACCACCAAAGGAGTCTCCACCAAAGAACCAAATCTCCGAGCTATTTATATTACCCAACCTTGGAAAAATTAGCCAACCAGTAGCAAAGAAGAAATCTCAACCACCAAAAACGTTCCAACCACATAGCCAAGACTCCACGCCATCCGTATTACCTAATCTTGGAAAGATCAGCCAACCAGTAGTAAAGAAGAAATCTCCACCATCAAAAGAGTCTCCACCACATAGCCAAGTCTCTGCGCCATCCATATTACCTAACCTCGGAAAGATCAACCAACCAGTAGTAAAGAAGAAATCTCAACCACCAAAGAACTCCCCACCAGATAGCCAAGACTCTGCGCCATATATATTATCAAACCTTGGAAAGATCAGCCAACCAGCAGTAAAGAAGAAATCTCAACCACCAAAAACGTCCCCACCACATAGCCAAGATTTTGTGCCATCAATATCACCAAACCTTGGAAAGGTCAGTCCACCGGTAGCACAGAAGAAAACTAAACCACCAAAGAAGTCTCCACCGCTTAGCCAAGACTCTGCGCCATATATATTACCAAACCTTGGAAAGATCAGCCAACTAGTAGTAAAGAAGAAATCTCAACCACCAAAAATGTCCCCACAACATAGCCAAGACTCTGTTCCATCAGTATCACCAAACCTTGGAAAGGTCAGTCCACCGGTAGTACAGAAGAAAACTAAACCACCAAAGAAGTCTCCACCACTTAACCAAAACACCGTGCCATCTATATCATCAAACCTTGGAAAGGTCAGTCCACCGGTAGCACAGAAGAAAACTGAACCACCAAAGAAGTCTCCACCGCTTAGCCAAGATTCTGCGCCATTTATATTACCAAATCTTGGAAAGGTTAGTCCACCAGTAGTAAAGAAGAAATCTCAACCACCAAAAACGTCCCCACCACTAAACGAAGATCCTATGCCGTCAATATCACCAAATCTTGGAAAGGTTAGTCCACCGGTAGCACAGAAGAAAACTAAACAACCAAAGAAGTCTCCCCCACTTAACCAAGACTCTGCGCCATATATATCACCGAACCTTGGAAAGATCAGTCCACCGGTAGTACATAAAAAAATTAAACCACCAAAGAAGTCTCCGCCACATAACCAAAACTTTGTTTCATCAATATTACCTAACCTCGGAAAGGTCAGTCCACCTGTGGTAAAGAAGAAATCTCAACCACCAAAGAAGAAATCTCCACCATTTAACTAAGCAAAAGCTTGGTTATTCATTCGAGCAAATAAAAGCAGAGAAGCCATGGCACATATCTTATGTGGTTCATTGATGATTTATTTTCATTCTGGAAATGGAATCAATACAGATGAACATAGTTAAAGGGTTAGAGTGCTATTACTATTAGGCCGATCTCTTATCTTATGTAATATGTATGCGTGTAAGAGTGTTTCTTTAATAAATGAATAAAAAATTTATTATTTTAATAACACTTAAAATAAATTAAACCCATCGTAGATAACATAGACGAAAAACGTTATAACAATCGGAACCCCCTAATACCAAATCAAAGTAAAGTTGATAATGGTACCCATATTCGATAAGCCATACATATCTTACTAATATAAAGAAAATACTTATTTTCGATCGCGGCACAGAAAAATTCGAAAATATCTGTCCGTGTTTTTGTTTTCATGCCTACGTTTTCTAAGTTTTCAGTCGGGTTAGGGGTACATGCGTAATCGTGCCAAACGTAAATAAAATCTATGCGATCTAATCATCCCAAAATCGATTTTTAACATTATTCTCTTTCTTTTTGAATCTAACGAATTAAGATCAGAGCGATGGAGTTTTCGGACGGAGAAACCAGACCTTTTAGATTTATGATTCAAAGGTACTTAGTACCAACAAAACCCTAATGTTCATTTTAATTTGTTTCTCTCTTCAATAATTGTTGCTCCAGCAAATGAAGAGGATGAAAAATAATGGTAGATCAAATCGGGGATAATAAACGTAGTTTAGTTGGAAACAACACTAAACCAAAAGAAGGAAAAAAAATACCCTAGATTTCAAGTGAAGAATATTCGTCGACTGCTTTCAATTATCAATTCACATTGGTGAGAAAATCCGTATTCTTTTTATATTTTTCATTTGAATTGAAAGGGAAAATTATATTCATAGTTAAATAATTTTTTCATAATAATCTGTTGTTAATTTGATTTATCTGGATGTGGAAATTGAGAAATGTAGGGCCTTTTTTAGGGTGAATTAGTTAAATAATGATTTTTTCTATCTCTTTTTGATGGAGAAAAAACTAATTAGATTCTGACCCAGGGTTAAATTAGTGTAAGATAATGGATGATACAAGTGGGTTTAGATTTGGGTATTTAGTAGAGATCGTAGATAAAGTGATATTGGAGCAAGACTATGTAGAATAATAATAATTTTGTAGTTGTTTTGCAGAGGAAGAAGAAGAAGAATGGACAAATAAGGAGGACAAGGAGGAAGAATATGTGATGTTAAGTAGGGATGAGTTGAAAGATAATGAATTTTCCTTGAAAATGTTCTTCAAAGGTGTATCTACCCCTAAGGCAGGTGATTTGGGGTCTGGTTTTCAGAGAAAACTTGATTTTTCTGCAGAGGAATCAGTTGCTTAATATTTTCCTTTGATGGATGGTATGGTGAGGCATTGGACAACAAGATTCGTCATGTTGCTGAGATTTTTTATGATCAAGTGAGTCATGCATCTTTATTACTAATTTATATACATTTGTATTCATCTATCTTGATGTGTGGATCGAAATCCATTAGTCTCATCAGGTTGTCAATTGTGTACCAGTGAAAACAAGTTACTTGACTAGCATATGATATTATAGATGCCGCCAAATTTATCCTCAGATTTGTTAGCATTCTGGAGTTTTGTTTCTTTGAAGGCCACTTTGACAGATTTTCCTTGAAGAAATACTTGAGATGTTATTGTGTGGGTTGATTTGGTTGCACTTGATGATGCTTCAGCACAGGGCAAATTTACTTCAGACAATGCCTCGAGGAAGAGACCCCATGAAAGCTCGGCACTCGATGATGCTCCAGCACAGGGCAACTAGGCCTCTAGCTCCAGACGCCGGAAAATTCCAAGACTGATCAAACAGGCTCAACGTCCAGAATTGTTGCGAGTAGAAAATGAAAATAGTCAGTTGTCTACCTTTTGCTTTCAGAACTATTTTGCATTATCGAGAGAGTTTGTTTTGTTCTGTGATCTACCTTTAGGCATTATTATGTCAGAATAACTAAGAATCTGATTTGCTTCACTGTAATTACGCGGCAGTCGGTAAGCGAAGTTTCCTTTTAATGGTTGAGATGGTACTTATAGAGTCGCTTTTCGTGTTCTCAATATGGTTTTTGGTGTAATTGTATAGTTTTGGTTGAAGAGTTGTTGAATAAAAGGTTTGATTTTATTTGGAATCGAATGGCAGGCGCATCGCGCGTGCGCGTTATACTAATACTTATAATGAGAGGAAGAGCAAAGAACGCAGTTGTGGGAGGCAAAGGAATTTATGGTATAAGATTGTAAAAGTGGGCTTTGGAGCCCATATTATCAAGAAAACTAGGCTTGAATTTGCTTATCCTAATGTGCTGGCTCTACCTTTACCATAAGTGAAAACTACAGGGAAACCTATTTTTCGTTTCTCTCCCACCCTTCGGGTTCCCAATTTCAATGAGAAAATTTCTCCCAAACCCATAATTTATAAAATTACGTTTTTTCACGGATTTCTTCTCTTTCCTATAATAGCAGCTGATGAGTTTGGGAGATCTGAGATGGTGATTAACACATGATGGAATAGAGATGGAAGATGAGATTCTATTAGATGTATATTCTCGTATATTTTGTAATTACTTTCTTACCTAGTTTGAGAGATATTTACCTCTGTTAGGATATCACATAATATATTTTGTAATCAAACTTCCCTATATAGGAGTCCTTTGGTAATGAAAAACAGGCAGAAAGATTAAACAGATTTCTCATCTTCTTGTCTCGTGTCGTGTCTAAAACCTTCATGGTATCGTGAGTCAGGTGTAGATATGGGTGGAAATTTGCATAACTCATCTTCTTCTTCACCTAACAATCAGACATCAATATAAGCTCTAGCTTCAAATGATGGACCGGGAACTATCATCACACATGCAGTTCTCAAAGGATCGAACTATGAAGAATGGGCTAAAGGGTTTCGTATTTCACTGGGTGCGAAACGGAAACTCGGTTTTATTAATGGTAAAGTTTCACAACCTCCTGCTGATTCTCCTGATTTGGATGATTGGTGGACTGTCAATTATATGATTGTTGCTTGGGTTTTTAACACGATTGATCCCGTTCTTCGGTCTTCAATTTCTTATCGTGATACTGCATTCGATTTATGGGAAGATATCAGGCTTCGTTTTTCTCTAGGGAATGGAATAAAAATCTATCAACTCAAATCCGATGTCGCTGATTGCAAACAAAAGGATGGAGAGTCCATTCAAGATTATTACGGGAAGATGAAGAAACTTTGGGATGACATAAATGATTTTGATGCTCTACCTTCATGTTCTTGCTCCGGTTGTACCTGTGGTTTGAATGTGACTTTACGTACTCGGCGTAATAATGATCAGGTGCATGAACTCCTAATGGGTCTCGTACCCTATTATGCTAATGTACGTTCTAGTATTTTGGGCACCGAACCACTTCCTTCTCTACATGTTGTATATTCTCGTCTCATACAAGAGGAAGAAGTCAAGATATATACTCAGAAAAGGGAGGATATAGCTACTCCAATGGCCTTTGTTGCTCATGGACATAATCCACAAGGTTCGAAAAGGGGGGGGGGGAAACCTCCATTGAAATGTACTTATTGTGGGTACAATGGACATCTTGAGGATCGTTGTTGGGAGAAGCATGGTTATCCAGATGGTCGCCAACTAAGACGTCGGCATGCGGATCATACCAACATTGAATCACCATCTTTCAGTACTCAACCATCAACTAAGGCAAATGCTATCTTTGGTGAGGTGTCAGCCACTACAAATCATGTTCGTCTAAATGGTAAGAGTGGCCATACCTGGATTGTTGACACAGGAGCCTCCAATCATGTTTGTTGCGATGACACTTTGTTTGAATCTTGTCGTGATATTTGTCTTATTCAAGTTGGTCTGCCTAATGGTGTAAGTATAGAGGCAACCAAAATTGGGACTGTGAAGTTGAATGACTCTCTTATTTTGCATAATGTGTTGTTTGTTCCAAAGTTCACCTGCAATCTCATATCCGTGTCTCAATTTTTGTCTTCACCGCATGATAAATGTGCACATAAGCATATTATAAGTATTCAATTCACTAATTCTGAATGTGTTATACAGGAACACACTTTGAGGACGAAGATTGGTATGGGTAAGCTCACTGATGGGCTTTATTTCTTGATAGCTGGGGGACCAGCTCGTGTTAACATCGTGTTAGAGAAGGCTACTACAGAATTATGGCACAAACGGCTTGGCCATCCTTCTATCCAAGCATTGAAGTTTCTACCTCAAGTCAGTAGCATTAATAGTCAGTTAGATTTTCATGCTTGTGAAGTCTGTCATAGAGCCAAGCAAAATCGTAATTCATTTCCGTTGAGTGATAATAACGCAGCTGATTTATTTGATTTACTCCATTGTGATGTTTGGGGCCCTTATCGTGCAAATCGTGCCTGTAACTCGAGATATTTTTTAACTATTGTGGATGACTTTTCTAGATGGGGGGGCAAACCTCCATTGAAATGTACTTATTGTGGGCACAATGGACATCTTGAGGATCGTTTTTGGGAGAAGCATGGTTATCCAGATGGTCGCCAACTAAGACGTCGGCCTGCGGATCATACCAACATTGAATCACCATCTTTCAGTACTCAACCATCAACTAAGGAAAATTCTATCTTTGGTGAGGTGTCATCTACTACAAATCACGTTCGTCTAGGTAAGAGTGGCCATACCTGGATTGTTGACACAGGAGCCTCCAATCATGTCTGTTGCGATGACACTTTGTTTGAATCTTGTCGTGATATTTGTCTTATTCAAGTTGGTCTGCCTAATGGTGTAAGTATAGAGGCAACCAAAATTGGGACTGTGAAGTTGAATGACTCTCTTATTTTGCATAATGTGTTGTTTGTTCCAAAGTTCACCTGCAATCTCATATCCGTGTCTCAATTTTTGTCTTCACCGCATGATAAATGTGCACATAAGCATATTATAAGTATTCAATTCACTAATTCTGAATGTGTTATACAGGACCACACTTTGAGGACGAAGATTGGTATGGGTAAGCTCACTGATGGGCTTTATTGCTTGATAGCGGGGGTACCAGCTCGTGTTAACGTCGTGTTAGAGAAGGCTACTACAGAATTATGGCACAAACGGCTTGGCCATCCTTCTATCCAAGCATTGAAGTTTCTACCTCAAGTCAGTAGCATTAATAGTCAGTTAGATTTTCATGCTTGTGAAGTCTGTCATAGAGCCAAGCAAAATCGTAATTCATTTCCGTTGAGTGATAATAAAGCAGCTGATTTATTTGATTTAGTCCATTGTGATGTTTGGGGCCCTTATCGTGCAAATCGTGCCTGTAACTCGAGATATTTTTAAACTATTGTGGATGACTTTTCTAGATGTGTTTGGGTATATCTGATGAAAACCAAAGATGAGGTGCCTACCTTGCTAACAAATTTTTTTGCGTTAATTGAACGCCAGTTTAAGCGACGGGTTAAGATTCTGTGCAGTGATAATGGGACTGAATTTAAAGGTCTACTTTCTTATTTTCGAACGAATGGTATTGTTCATCAAACTTCTGTCGTTAAGACACCACAACAAAATGCTAGAGTGGAAAGGAAGCATCGTCATATTCTCACTGTTGCTCGTGCATTATGTTTTCAAGCTTGTTTACCAATTGATTTTTGGGGTGAATGTGTTCTAACCGCTGCATATCTGATTAACAGAACTCCTTCTCGTGTGCTTAATTTCAAGTCACCTTATGAACTTTTGTATGGTTCAGCTCCAACTCTTAACTCTATTCGAGTATTTGGATGTCTTTGTTATGCGAAAAATCTTAGTCCTTGCGATAAATTTGATAGTCGAAGTCGTCGTTGTATTTTTCTTGGTTATCCGTTTAGGAAGAAAGCATGGCACTTGTTTGATCTAGATACAAGTCAATATTTTCAGTCACGAGACGTGCAGTTTCTTGAAGACACTTTTCCGTTGCCCGACAACAACGAACTTATGCGACTGCACTCGTTGTATCTTGATGAGGCTGCTGGAACAACGTATAGGGATATGTATGTTGTTCACTTTGAGGATGACTACAGTAACATAATCGATAGCGCACCTCAACATACTGGTTCAGGCAATTCATCAGCTCTTCAGGGCACTGCACCTACAACGGTACATAACACAGATAATGAGGATGTACAGGAGATTCCTCAGTCTGAGCCTGCTGTGATTGATGTACGTCTTGTTGAAGATGGTTCTGACTTAGAAGTTTCTAACGCTTCTCCACACGCTGTACCTGTGACTGATACTGACTCTATTGTTTCTCCAACCACCGTGACTGAAGATATTGTAGAACATCACCCTATTGTCGCAGATGAGGAATTGGGACGGGGTAAACGTACCAAATTTGATAACATTCGTCACAAGGATTTTTTTCAATGGAAAGGTGTTCCTAAGAAGACTAACACGACCTTGGTTCCCCTCGAAGCTTCACCTATACCAGTCAAATCCTCAGGTACTCCCTATCCTATAACACATTATGTGACTTGTGATGCTTTCTCTGTTGCACATCGTACTTTTGTTGCAGCTATTTCGAATGATGTTGAACCCAAGTCATTCAGGGAAGCTATGGCTGATCCGAAATGGTGTAAAGCAATGCAGGAAGAAATTGATGCACTACTTTCCAATGGCACATGAACAATTGAAAATCTACCTTCTAACAAATCTGCAATTGGTTGTATGTGGGTTTACCGGATTAAGCGGAAATCGGATGGCACTGTTGAGCGCTATAAAGCTAGATTAGTTGTCTTTGGTAATCATCAAAAAGAAGGAATTGATTTCACGGAAACTTTCGCTCCTACAGTAAAAATGGTTACTGTATGAACTCTTCTTGCGGTTGCTGCCATCAATAACTGGGAGTTAGTTCAAATGGATGTCCACAATGCGTTTCTTCATGGTGATTTAAATGAAGAGGTATTTATGCGACTTCCCCCCTGGTTTCAGTAATGGTTTATCTGGCAAAGTTTGTAGACTTCTTAAGTCTCTGTATGGTTCACGACAGGCTCCGCGGTGTTGGTATGCAAAGCTAGCAACTGCTTTGCGTACATATGGTTTCTCTACCAGTGCCTCAGACCACTAGTTATTTATCTATCGCAAGGGAAATATTATTATGTATATTCTCGTATATGTGGATGATCTTGTTATTGTTTGCAATAACAAAGCTGCCATTTGTGAATTTCAAGCATATCTCAGCAGATGTTTTCATATGAAGGATTTGGGAAAATTAAAATATTTCCTTGGTATTGAGGTAGCTCAAAGTTCCAAAGGAATTTTTATTTGCCAACGTAAATATGCTCTAGACATTTTGACAGAAACTGGTCTTCTTGGATCTAAACCAGCTAGTATTCCAATGAAGGAGAACCATCAGCTAGCTCTTGCATCAGACACACCCATGATTGATCCTGCTCGTTATAGACGGTTGGTGGGGCGACTGATTTATCTAAATCTTACACGGCCGGATCTGTGTTACTCTGTTCATATTTTGTCTCAGTTTATGCAACATCCAACTCAATCTCAGTGGGATGCTGCACTTCGAGTTGTGCGTTATTTGAAATCTAGTCCTGGACAAGGTATTTTACTTCGGACTGATTCCAACTTAGTTCTTGACGCTTATTGTGATGCAGATTGGGCTAGTTGTCCACTTAGTCGTCGTTCGCTTACGACACACTTTATCTTTCTCGGGGGTTCTCCTATATCTTGGAAAACGAAGAAACAAACCACAGTTTCTCGCTCCTCAGCTGAAGCAGAATATCGTGCTTTGGCTTCAACAACTTGTGAGATTATATGGTTAAAAGGATTGCTCCGCAGCTTTGGTATAGGACATCCGAAACCAGTTTCGCTTCACTGTGATAGTCAAGCTGCGTTGCATATTGCTAATAATCCGGTCTTTCATGAGCGTACGAAACATATCGAGATTGATTGTCACTTTGTGCGTGATGAAATACTTCGAGGTACTATCGTTCCATCTTATATCCATACTACTTCTCAGCTAGCTGATATTTTGACTAAAGCTATGAGACGCCGGCAGTTTCAAACTCTTCTTCTCAAGTTGGGCATTTCGACTTTTCATGCTCCAACTTGAGGGGGTATTAGATGTATATTCTCGTATATTTTGTAATTACTTTCTTACCTAGTTTAAGAAATATTTACCTCTGTTAGGATATCACATGATATATTTTGTAATCAAACTCCCCTGTATAGGAGTCCTTTGGTAATGAAAAACAGGAAAGATTAAACAGATTTCTCATCTTCTTGTCTGGTCTCGTGTCTAAAACCTTCGGATTCTGCGCTGCTGTGTTGTTGATTTAGAATACATGGGTTTAGAGAAGATTACATCACTAACTCCTCCGTAAGTTCATCAGTTCCGCCACCACCACCTCGGTATTATATATCTAATTTACTTAATGGAGGAGATAAATGAGTGAGATTAATAAGAGATTTAAGAGTTTGAGAAGATTTGGGAAGTTGGGTTTCAATTGGATTCGCATTTCAGCGGGAGAAAGTTGAGATTTTGTCATTTTTCAAGCCGATAAATAGGTAACGGAAGGCCATGTTGCTACTGTTGAACCATGGATGGATGGATGGATGTTTAGAATCCTGCTGTGATTGGTTTGTGGAAAATTTGTGTTCTGCAGGAAAGGAATTGAATTGTGTAGTCTCAATATTGCGAACAATATGCAGCCATTATCAGAATGCAAGTGGGACATCAGTTGTTTGACAAAAGGGGTGAACCAATACGGCCAAGGAAAGCTCCAACAGAAATGTAGTCGGTGAATCGGCAAATCGAGGTCTCAGTGATTCCAACGAAAGAAAATTCCGGTGGTTTACAGAGCGAATTATACAACCCTAATAAATGTTATCTTAGTGGTGTTCAAATGTTTGACCGTACACCTTTAGATGTGTTTCCGACTGATCAAAAGGTCGAGTTCTTGAGTATGTTGAGTGACGCTTCAGGGATGAACCTAAACGCCACTTCCTGTTTCACAAAGGGTGCTGATATATTGAGAGATCAAGGCCTGACTGATCGAAATAAGATGCATTCCGGTCACTGGTACAAAATTATATTGGCTCTTCTTTGCCTGTTCATCTTCTACATGTTGTTTCGTTACTTTTCTAGAACCGAATTAAACATGTATGCTTGTGTTTATTGCCTATGCATTAAAGTCTACCAATTTTTACATGGTCGGTGATAGATCGATAGTAGATGTAAGAAATTTACACAAATTAAACACATTAGATTGATGCAATTCATACTAATGGCATTTCTCAATTGTGATATATACACAGCAACACATCAATGGTAATCGCTGGTTGGGAAGCTACGAATGTGTTGTTGTTGGTGTTGGTCATAATGGTTGAACAATCTGTTATGCATTTACCAAATTTGTAGCATAACTTGTTATGCAGTCCAGAAAATAGAAATCAGCGAAAACAAAGACTGTATAACTTGTCATGCACCTACAATAGTATCTGCATAACATGTTATGTAGTCGTGAAAATAGATGCATAACCTGTTATGCATCCGAAAATATGGCTGCATAAAGCATTATGCATCGAGAAAATTGTTGCACAATCTTTTATGCATCGAGAAAATGATGCATAATGCATTATGCATCAAATTTATATGTACGCACTAATACAATTGCTACATAACTTGTTATAGATGCATACCTTTGTTATGCAAATGCATAATTTGTTATGCAGCGGAGAAAATGACTGCATAATTCGTTATGCGTCTGCATAATGTGTTATGTATCTTTTTTGGTGGCTGCATAATGGTTATGTATTAAGTTTTAGAAAATTTTGCTTAAAATGATGATCATTTCCGATTTTTTCATGTAATTATTTTTTGATATTGTTGTTTGTACTCATTCTGTAGCTCTCTTAAAAATATTATCAACGATATAAAATTTGTAAAATTCTAAGGCGCATTTTTAGATATGTTATATCCAAGTTGCGTAACCAATTATACCCCTGAAAAATTAGGCTGCATAACGAATTATGCCTGAAAAAATAGTATGCATAATGAGTTATGTATTGATTTTTAATAATTTCATATAATTATGGGTATTACGGTACCTAAAATTAATTGTGAGCCTGACAATAAAAATATATTTTTTTTTGGGCCTGTGTATAATTTCCCCTCACCATAACAGCATCTTCTGTTTTTGCCAAATGGAGGCTTCATTGCTTGAATATGATAGAGGTAGACATCAAAATTTCCTTTCCTTAAACACACTAAATATAGCAAACCATTCATTTATGAATAGGTTATGGAGGAGATCTGGCGATATATAAGATATCAATCGTTTCCTCTCGAAGGAACCTATTGTTTGTAGTTGTAGGTTGCTTGATCATCACCGACTTGGGGTTTAAAGTTTCCAATGAGTGCACCAGGCAATTTTTATTGAAAAAATAAAAATAAAAGGGAAAAACTAAAAGAAGGGCACATGCAAGCCAATTGCCATACAACAATTAGTTGATAAGTGATGAGATCATTAGTAAGTATTCCTATCACTGCATTTGAAGGACAGTTTCTTCAAACAAGAAAAATGCGGACGTCAAAAATATGGGATGGGTACTTCCAGCTAAAATTTACTTGTCAGGATTGGCTTGAGAGAACCCTCGAGTCCTTGATGATAACTTAAGAGGTACAGTGCTGATTGACCCTAGCATCCCGACACAAGTTCCCGTATCCTATCCGGTTGGGGTCCTGGGTCCAGTCCAGTGGTGGATTCTGAGTCTAAAAGTTTGTGGTCCTTGGGTCCAGTCTAGTGGTGGCTCCCGACGCAGTCGTTTAAAGATTCGAAAATGATAGATACACAGCGTTATGTATGTACTGTGTGAGGAAAGGGTGGAGTCCACTTCTGCCCATGCTATTCCAATATAGAGAGAATGACCTTTCTGACATTGGATCCCCTCTCTATGTACATAACGTTGTATATGTAGCAAAGTTGTTAAAGATTTTCAAAGCAAAGCTCAACAAGGATGTTGGAGATGATGGGCCGTAAGAGACTTGAGGGTCGCTCGCTATTTTCATTGGTTAAATGAAATCTTTATAGGAAATTTTTTAGGAGTGAGCTCCAAAACTAGAGGAGCTGGTGAAATGGTAAAATTTTAGGGATTCTGGAATTTCCACAAGCCCTTGTTAGAGATTTTGAGCACTTGTACAATTTTCACCGATACTAACTATCAAGAACAAAGCTCCCGTTTCTATGATAAAGTTTTCAACATGGCTAGCCCAGCTAGTGAAGCAGTTAAAGTGCGGCAATTAATGAGAACATGAATGCGGGCAAATGGGCAAGAAATTCTCTATATAATAATAGAGTTTTTTAAATCTTTCTCATTCACCGGAGATCCATGTTAATTCTCGCTCCTGATTGATTCTAGCTTCTGATTGATTCTGCTCCCACCATTTACTTTTTTTTAGTAATAAAACATTGAATTTTAACTAAAGAAATATTATTTTTTTAAAAATAAGATAACTAAATCTTGAAAAATCTTCTTCTTGCCTCCCATAAAAAAATCTTGAAAATCTCCTAACATGCTAATAATATTTCAAATTCCTTCATGATAATCAAAAAAATAAATCGAATGATCATCACGTGATGAGAAAATAAATCGAATGATCATCACGTGATAAAAAAATAAATCGAATGGTTATCAAGTGTCCAGTGTCCGTTTACATACACAAAAAATGTTATTTTCCTAAATAATTACATCCTCAAACAATCAATTAAATCGAGAAGAAATAAAATTTAAGAAAAAACGAGAAAATAAAATTTCAAAAAACTTGATTAGCCCGGTCATAAATCTCTATTCTGCAAAAGTTGATTAGCCCGGTCATGAATCTCTTTTCCGCAAATCTTCGTTGGCGGTCCTGCACATCAGTTGGATTTTTGTTAGTAATGTGTATGAATGATTCGGAAGAAAAATTATGATTTGAATAAAACTAATACAAAACAAAAAATGGAGATAATATAAAATAAACAATCACTCAAGAAACTATGATTTCCAAAAATTATTTTTCTCAATTTGTTTTTTTCTATAATTAAAAAAACATTGAAAATGTAAACAAAATCCTTACATATTATTTTCCTTATTAAAAAAATATCATTTCATGGTTAATAATTAATAATTAATTAAAAAACAGAGAAAATATAAACAAAATCTTTACATATTATTTTCCTTATTAAAAAAATGTTATTTCATGGTTAATAATTAATTCACGATTTCTATAATCTCTATTTCATGGTTACTAATTAATTGTGCCTATTTTATATGAGATTTTGTTAACTTAACCGGAAATTTTTTCCTATTTCGTCATTATATAGAATTGTAAAACTTGGCATGATGCTCTCTATATAAAGTGCTGCAACAAGGGTGGGATCTCATCGTTCTCCCAATAATTTTTTTTTCTTTACACACGGTTAGGATTTATTGTTTTTGAATGTTATGATTTATCATTTTTGCTGAAAAATGACGGTGGTTATTTTGGTTTGCAGGTACTGGACACCCAAAAAGATCAGGGTTTTTTGGCTTTGCTGCAAACTAACACCCGGCAAAATCAGAAATATTTTCAAGGTTATTTTTCTTTTTGCACGATGATATTTTTTGGGTGATTTTTTTTTTCTTTGCATGATGTTTGTTTTCATTTTTAGATTCTTTTTTTTTCCATTGGTATTTTGACCATTCGATTAGATATTATTTCTCTTTATATCGTCCACCCCATAAAAAAAATATTTAATTCTATTCGTAATCCTTGTGAAAAGAAACTCAATATTTTTTGTCCAAAATATAGTGCAAGAAGTAAATTTGCCGATCCAGAAATATGAGAATTAAAGAAATATTTAGATATTGATTAATATTATTCCTAATATAGAGTTGTTTCATATGGAATTTACACTAAGTTGTATCTCTATATAAAGTCCTCCCAAAAGCCACAGTTTTCCACGTTGCTTCTCTCTTCTACGATTTTGTCTTCTTGGGATTTAAGGTTTTTGTTTGTTTAAAGCTTTACTTTCGTTGTGTGTGTTTTGCAGGTATCCTCAGATCATTCATATCATGCGTCTGGTGTGGCTGTTGTACCCGTGCATACATGATACTTCAAACAATATCAAGTTACAAACTCATTCTTGCAATTTTAAATATCAAAAAAAAAAAAAAAAAACTAATTCTTGCGAATATTGTTGCAATATAAATCAAACACCATAATTGTTTTTTTGTTTCCCAGCCCCAGGTCCAAATGATGATTTTTTGCACTTATTATTGCCTCAGCTGTTGCTAAATCAGTAAATAGTGGTTTGCTCAATTTCTCATTATTGAACACTGATCATGTTCATATGATTGTTTTTTGTTTTTTTTTTTGTTTTTTAAGGCCTGATGCAACCTTCTTATGTAGGGAGTTGGATTAATCGATCTGTATATTAGTTGAAATAATATTATTTGTCTTTAATGTTTGAATCTTAGTCATTTATCAAATATTTTCCTTATTCAAGGTATGCTAATGGTGAAGAAAGGGATAACAATTACATTGAAGAAAACCGCGTGTCAAACCTGAGGAGCTTAACAGTTTGTTGACTTCAATAACTCTCTCAATAATCTCCTTCTCTCTGATATTAATTCAAGCGTTGCTGCATTAGGTAATTAAACCTTCATCTATATATAGAGTTACTGAACCTTTAGGAAATTGCAAGTTTCCTATTTCATTTGATTTTAATATGTTTTGGTAGATCCTCCTGTACTTTTGCAAGTTACTCTCTAGATGAAGAAATAACAAACTTTCGTACTGGGGTTTTACAGGTTTATGCTACGCGAGCCACTCAATTTATTTAAAATCCACGGGCTACCAATGCATTAAAATGATCAATTATTAGACATTTACTTTCCTTTATTTGAAATTTTTTAGAGATTATATTTGCTATTTTTTGTATGACTATGCATTGATGGGTGAGAACTTATCATTGAGATGACTAATATTAGGTTGTATTCGCGACTAACTAATAACCAGAAATGCTCTCAAGATTGCGTTTATAGCCACACTTACTTGCTTTCGTGTATAAAAAAAGAAAAGAAAAAACACTCTTACTTTTTGGTTATTTATATATATTTTGGGTTTTGAATCATAAGGTCAAACAAAATTAATTAGTATACTGTATTTATTGTTTTCGCCTCTGTAGGTTCACTGAGAAGAATAATCACTGATAACTATTACCTCCTGCACTTTTGTCATCTGATACGATACTTGAAATAATTAATATACTGTATTTTTTGTTTTCGCCTATATAGGTTCACTTACAAAAAAACCAGGAAAAAAGAGTATTACACTGATAACTATTACCTCCTCCACTTCTGTGATCAGATACAATACTTGAAGAGAAATAGTAAGAAATACAAAAAACAAAAACAAAAAAATTACAGGCTTGGCCCATTTTCTTCTTCACCAACAACGGGAAGTGACACACCAAAAGGAAAAAGGCCAAGACTGTTAAGAAGTAAGAACATTATCAGAAGTAATTCAGGGGGAACTCATTGTTCGGAATAGTTCAAGACCAACATAAAGACGTATTTTCATGTTAAGTAGATATGGGAGTTGATGACCTGGTCGTGTTTTCTCAAATGCGATGAACTGATCGGTGAAGAATCTGGAAAAGGCTAACTAACAACATTTCTTGCATCCGCACTGGTGAAAGGTGGTGTGCTTTGGTGTTGGTTATTTAATTTTACTATTAATTTATATTTTGAATTGTATGATATAATTTAAACCAAGTCATCAAAGGTGTTCACCTGAATTTTTTTTATGTCTGTGATTTTCCATTGTGTTTGAGTGTCTAATTTTCAATGGAGATGGAGATATTGTTGAATCACCATGTTGGAGAATCTATTTAGTTGGTGCCATTGCAGTCAACTAAAATGCATACTCTCTATATCGATTTAGTTGACTATGCTTGTGTTTTGTCTCTCTCGGTAAAGGTATGTAGCTGCTTTTGGTATCTTGAACTGTATGCTTTCGGTAGCTTCGTAGTACTAGCAGTGCAATTGAAACCTATTGGTAGAGTTGAGAATTAGTCAAAGAGCAGCACCATTCGGTTATCCAAATTCTATGCGTCGTTCGATCTATGGCTACTCTTTTGAAAATTTATACTAATTCTATGTGCCACTTAAAGTCTTAAACTCTACATGAGCTAACATTTTTATTTCTCGCATCGTGGGTGAAAAAATACAGTAATTCTTTGTACATGGGATTTGGAAAACCGGAAAAGTTCCACCTTCAAGATTATCTTATTTTACTGATTGCCTCATATGTATTTGTTTTGGCTCTTTTTTTCACCTTACCTTTTTAAATTTAGTTCCTACTCATAAACTTAGATGTCCAGTAAACGATAATGCAAATAGATCATATGAACTTATGGCCAGTTTACGAGTTGTAGAAAAGGACCGCATGTCAGAAGGATTACACAATTCGAGATAGGAAGGGTTGTAACAATATACATTTTCAGGGTCCACAGTTATGTGAATTCGTGATATCTATATATCACCAGAATATGGGTACAAGTACACATCTATGCAAAATAAAATCATTATCACGAGTTGATGAGAAATTATAATAAAACCAAGTATCTTTATTTATTTATTTTGCGAGAAAAGAATCATCCAAGTTTGTTTTAGCATTAATTGTTTAATGGTAGCTTAAGCTTTTTATAGTTCTTCGCCTAATTTTTACACCATACACATACAAGAACATGTTTAAAGACTTTTCCTTAGTCTTAGATTTATTCCTTCTAAAAAAGTATTGGCGCCACATTTGGTTTTTAAACGATCTCAGCGTTGTGCGATTAATTTTGTGCACTTTTTTCTTCTATCTTATAAATCTACACATTTATTATTGATCCTTTGTTGAGTTGAAATAATCTCAATTACTTGATTATAATCTGAACATTATAAATCTACTAATGAAGTAAAGGCATGTGATGACTTGATGGACCAAAAGAGATAAGAATATACAGGGAAAAAACACGAGCTCTGTAAATGTAAGGTGAACCAAAATTTGGAAGAAGACTGAGGCCAGAACAAATACGGCTTCGAAGACAACAAAGTGCAATGCAAGCCTATGACTTCAATAAAAAAAATTATTTGCACTGGATTTTTATAAGTTTATAAATGTCCTATTAGTTTTAACGGTTTTGTGCTTATTAAATTTTTAATAATGTAATCTATTTTTAATGAAATTAATTTAAAAACATAAATCCATAAATTCATAGGTGAAAAATAAACCTGTGCTACGCAGGGTGATAAACTAGTAATTTTAATTCACACGTTTTAAAAGCAGTTTCCCGTTATGAAAGAAGTGGCAAATTTAATTAAAAACATCTAGTATTTAATTGTGTTGAGTGGGACCCAAATTAATAAAAAATACATTTGTAGATGTTTTATGGAGTCCATATTATGTATTATAAAATCCTTAGTGGGCCCTTTCATAATAAAAATTCATTATAATAATTAAAAAGTACGAGAAAAGATGAATATAAAAACTAAATAATTACTGAGCGCCAGAATCTTTTTACCCAGCAATAAAGATTTTCCCGAGCAAGCATATCTCTCTCGAGCGATCAAATCTCTATTGCTCGGTAGATATTCTCTCGCGTATGCCTAAGTGCCAAAAAAAATACCACTTAGGCCGGTTCATGTGGGCATGGCTAACCCGGCAAAGTAGCAAATTTTCCACTTAGCCAGGCCATGCCAAGTTTCTACCGAGCTTGTTTAGACCGCCAGTGGTTTATATTCGGCCGGCCGGTCTAGTCTTCAACGCCACATAGAATCCGATCTAACGGCCATAAATCTTCCTCCTATAAATACTGAAGTCCTCTTCCATTTTAACTTACACATTATCTTCTCTACTCTTCACATTTGTTAATCTAAAACAAATTTCATCATCCAACTCTTTAATTCACTCGTATTGTGTAGTTTTTTTAATATGTCTCAATCTAATTCTCAATTAACTAAAAGAAGAAGATTAGGGGTCCAAAATTTACCTTAGGTGCTTAGCCGAGAATGAATGCATTTGCAGAAATTATGTGTTCTTTACACAAAATAGTGTCTATGGTGCCCAACAACAATCTACCAAGTTGTGGGATAACATATTTTCTAAATTTCGTGATGAAACTATGAACATCAACGATCGTGATGCAAATAGATTTTTCGGTCGCTTCGTTGTAATCAACGCCCAATTTTCCTTGTATGTTGCTGCTCATACTCGAGCTAGCGGTCTTGTCGATGTTGATGTCACACAAATCATGTTAGATGTTTCAAGGCAATTTTCACATGATCATCTTTCGACTCATTATTTAGTTTACAACAAATAAATTTTTTTCCAACTAAACTCGTCAAGAATAATGATGAACGTAGTTAAAGCAAAAATCTTTCCAACACGTGTTTCGAGAAAGATATAAGCGAGTTAAACTCAGCTCGAAATATCAAATGTGTATAATGTAAAAATCTATATAGCTATATGACTTCTCATTAGGAGATAGAATACAATAGACTTCTGAGTGATAGATAAGTTTTAGTCTCCATATACCTTTTGTTGATGAAGTTCCTCCAAGCTCTCCTCATTAGATCTTCGTCTTCAATCGATGAACGTCGTGAAGTCTAAAGCTCAACTACACATTCTATCCTAATCCGAGACATAGCTATAAGTAGACTAGAAATCAAGAATTATAGTTTTGATCACCTAAACTTGACAAACAAGCTTGAGATAGAAACGCTTGCGAGTTCAACCGAGCAATGCTCTAACAAAAAGTACTCATCCTTGCACACTTGCATCAAAGTATGCATCTGCATTCACTCTTAAGGATTTACGCAACGAAAGTCTTCATCTTCTTTTCTCTCTAACTCTTTATGCCCATATGATCATAATAGTTTTTCCATGCATAAAACCAATTGATAAACTCACACAAATCAGAAATACAATGAATACAAAGACATGATACAACTAACCCCTTTTTATTGCATCAAAGGAAGATTACATAACATAGTTCATCTCATGGACTAAAAATGTCATTCACCCTCTTTGGTGAATGCCTAAGTCTCTCTACATAAGTGGTTCTTCTCTCAAACGAAAAACACCAAATTTGTTAATCTCTAGGATATTTATATTTTATTTCTAAAGATCAGGCCAAAACTATGTACAACCGCTTGCACATCTTATGAAAAACCACATGTATATAGGTAGTTTCAACCGCCAATGTACTTTTTAACTGCCACCTTTTTTCAATTGATGCCACATCTGTTTTGGTGGTTAGGATTTACCAAACTCGGTTATAAGGCCACTTTATAACCGTCTCAAACTAACTCCCCTGCTCTGGCATGCGTGTGATGCACACACAACTCACAACTGACAACTTTGACAAACATCCAGCCAACATTGCTCTACACTCAATTTGGCCTAAGACATTGTGAAAAGACGAGGGTACCCCAATACACCATAATATTTTATTTATCAACCTATAAGTCCTTTAAAAAGTGTGATCGTCGATGGACTGAGTCCAGAGAATACAACAACTTCGGTACACACTTCGTGTGATCGTCTATGGATTCGAGATCGAGGCAATACGTGATAATAGGTTCGATCTCGTATCGCAAATGCAGAAAAACCCCGGAAACCTGTCCAGTTTTGAATACTCTCAGAATTAAGCCGTTATACAAAATCTAATACCAACTTTGTATAGATGAGACCAACCATACTACACCTTGCTACTTAGTTTCCTCGGTATCCCTGCGCCTTCGACTTCTAGAGTCACGCACGTGAATCACCAATCCTTTAGATCGTATTCCAAATAGTAAAGGATAAATTTGTTTTCTAACCACTCTATTCAATCTTGGTAATAAGATATTAAGGAGTCTTTGAAAAAGCCTCTTCTGTTTAATCTAATAAAATCTTTTGTCTGGTTAGATCAATCTATCTTTTGATTACTGAAATAATCAAATTATAGATTTGTAATCAATCAATATAGATCTGAAAGAGAAACTATAAGGTGGTGTCGATCCCACGCAACTAATCAATCAAGTTTATCAAAGATAAACACGATTCTAGTTGATCCCAACCGATCAAGGTTTGTGCACACAATTCACAAGATACGAAAACTAATAATAAAAACTTCTTCGTCTTCAAGTCTTCGTTTGTCTTTATTAACCTGCACAACACCACATGAAACCTCTTGTGATCAATCACACATAGAGCGGAGTCTGTTAACAATGGATTATCACAAGATGTCTTTAGACCCGAAAAATGGTTCTAAAGATCTCGTCAATGCCTAATCTAGTTTGAGTGAATCTTATATCAGAAGAGAAGATTCTCAAGAATAAACAAACTAGGTGCAATCAAAGTTTCAACAACTGTTAGTCAATAAAATCAATAATCGAAAATCTATAATAACAATGCAATCATCTAGTTTCCCACCAATGGTACTCGTAGAGCTTCTTGATCCCACAGAAGTCTTTAAACAAACGGTCATAAAAGATTTCACCTAATTATGATTCTTTTCTATCCAAATAGATGGCTCCACCAGAAACAACATGAATGAAGTTTTCCTGGCTCTTAGGATAGTTTGCAAGAAATGTAAACTCATGTATTTATACACCAAGGTTGTTTGGACAACAAGGAAATTCCAAAACCGAAAATATTCTCAAGATATTCTCATTAAGTCCTTGTTTGGTAAAATTTATGATTATATATTTATGAGTATAGATAATCATAACTAGATAAATGATTTTAGTATAATCGTTTTTATAATAAATTTTAAAAAACACCTTTCTCAAATAATTGATTATCTTTAAAAAATGCTCTTAAAAATGAGAAGGAAAAACAATAATCTAGGATTTTTTTTCTAAGTCCCCTATTATTTTTTTAGCTCTCCCTTGATAGTGAGAGAAAATAAGAAGAAAAACCCAACTCAATTTTATTAAAAAGTTAATTGATTATAATAATTTTTAAAAACAACTTTTTTTTGCTTCTGAAAATAATGTAGTTTTTCAATTACAATAATCAATTATTATAATGGTTATCAGACACATACATAATCCATTATGAGACGTATAATGGATTATGGGCTGATAATCCATTATAATAATGGTTACCGAACAGCCCCTAGAGTACCTAATTTCAGTTTTCCTATTTCCACATAAATGCCAAACCATATTTCCAATAAATCCCATAGAAAACTTCTATTATTAGTCTAGCACATTAACTAATAATATTTTTCAGAGGATATGCTTTAATTGCTGGTAATTAAAACATATATGATGAAAATCATAATTAAATGTTTTTCAATTTTTCGGACAAGGAATCACCTTGAGTATCAAGGAATATTTTTTGAACAATAAATGATAAGATCAAATAATGTCGGCATCTAGAAGTTTCTCAGCAAACCTTAATTCCAAGATTTCAACAAAACAGAAAGATATATGTGAATATTGGAAACTCGGTTTTGCTCCTTGGGATTGGTTGTACCAACCCCACAATGTAAGTTGTGATCGGTTATACCATGGTTCCCAAACCAGGTTGTGATATGCAAGCAATATGAAGCTATGAGATATATAATTTGCATCAACATTTAGTGTAGGACTTGACTCATTTTATCAGTAAATTATCATTTGAGAAGTATCATGCATAATTTCTTTTGGTGGTAGTAGTAATTTCATTTTCATTTGATTGCAGTTTCTTAAGTTTTTGAAGATAATAAGTTATACAAGTCGTGGATACCTATGTTTTAATACTACTATACAAATATTTTGATGCCACCTGGGATTTAGTGCAAGAATACAATTTGATATAAGGATTCATAAGATTTATCAATTTTACACCATAACATATCGAGATGTCTCAGAAAACTTTTTTTTGAAGAGTTGTCCCAACCGTTGACTAGATTGAAAAGCTAGGATTTCTACGTCTCTTTCCAAAATTCAATAAAAAATAAAAAAGAGAAAATTTCTTGTTTGTTTCTTTTTTAATTGTAGAGTTATAGTAATAGTGGAGAATAATTGAACTTAAAAATGAAGGTGTTTAAGAGTAAATGTGATTGTATTATGCATAAACTTTAGACAACAACGATATGAGTTTTTTATGGGAGAAAACTTGGCCAATTTGTCTGATTCAAAATAAAGTGCATCTTGCATCTTACGAACTTTGCATCCCCATTGTAAGTGTCCTTGATTTCCATGATAAAAACTTTCAGTAAGGACATCGCCATATCTCTTTGTTTGTTGTAAAAAGCATTCACCAATATTTCATCAAGAATTTTATACAGGACATGAAATAGTGGAATAGATCTGTGAACCAGTTTGGATCCTTCAAGTACCCATAACTTTTTTATGGGAGCAAGCTTGGACAATTTGTTTGATACAAAATAAAGTGCATCTTGCATCTTACGAACTTTGCATCCCCATTGTAAGTGTCCTTGATTTCCACGATAAAAACTTTCAGTAAGGACATCGTCATATCCCAATTTTAATGACTTTTATACAGGTCATGAAATAATGAAATGAATTTGTGAACCAGTTTGGATCCTTCAGGTATCCATAACTTTTTTTCCCTTGGGTAGATCCAACATATGTGTCTGGCCTAAGGAGGACATATTTTTTTGCTGATTTCTGCTGAAATAGTTGCTCTATGGTTTTCATAGTGTTTGAGATTTTCTTCCATATGTTTTTCCTTTTTGTTGTTGTTGTTGTTGCTTTTCATGAAAGATATTTAGAAACCTGAAGCTTCACAACTTTCAAAGTTAGTGGTAGATTTCAGGATAACGAGAAATCAGTAAATTTTATGAAAAATATGAAAATCATTAAAATTGGGACGAAAAGAAACACTATATATATGCAACTAAAGTGGAAAAATACTTCTTTGTTAGAAAAATAATAGTACAAGAACAAAATTATGTTTAGAGAAAACCTGCACATGCAATGAGTTAACTAAGTAATTGGAAAACATAAGGAAAATGATATATTTTGATTATTTTCTTTATCTCATTTTTGTTGATGAAGCCTCAACCCATAATTACAATTATAAACTCTCTAAATCACCGATATTCAATAATCATTCAATTCTTTTAAAATGCTGCCTCCCATCAATCTTTAAATATTTTCCCAATACACCATTTGAATCACATCTTTGGAATTATAATTATGACTCTTCTTTTCATAGACCTCACGGAAGATCTATTCTATAGTACCAAACACAGCAGGCAATAATGCATCAGAGAAGATTTTATCAAAAAAAAAATTTTTAACTAAATGCAGAAAATTATTAACTATCAACAAAGATATAAAATTATATTTTATTCAATTTTGCAATAACATATGGCCCAAAAAAAAACTAAAGAACAGAGAAAAACATAATGAGAACAAGTTTCATACCAAAATTAGTTTCATTGTCATGTGGGAAACATGTTAATATATTAAGAGAAGAATAAGATGATAAATTGATTTCACGTGTATTATTTTTTTCAAGTTGTTTCTTATACGAATTTCGTTTTTCTACATATGTGTGAAAACCTTTTTTCTTTCATAATTTAATATTATATATTAACAACTCTAGTTAAAACAAATTGATAGATTCAAGGGAGTAAGTTAACATTCAGAATCTGGATTATATGTTTGAAGAGTTATTTCGCCTTTCTTCAATCTCTCGTTCTTGTACATAATTAGAAATCTAAATCTTAACATTTGATTCATTTATTGTACTCATATTTTCATAAACCTCACAAAGCAACCATTCTGCATATTTTATGAGGGAGTATTTGTTCATTTGGTAGTTAGTCTTGTTCTCTGATGATCTCTCATTTTGTTTCCCAATGTGAAAAATCAAGTGCCTTCACTGGAAACCATTTCTTCCTATGCCAACCTAGTATAATATCACGTGATACGCCATCTATATGCCAATATCCTAGGTATTTTACACTTTTATGCATTTTCTGTTGTTGCCTATTTTCTCTTTTTTGAGAAAAAAACCCAAACTTGTTTTTCATAATTTTGACCGGATTCTCTATGACAAGTACAAAAAATGAAGTCTTATATGTAAGTTAAACGTGATATCGGTTGAGGATGCTTAGGATTATTGATAATTCATAGTGGGATAACGAGATACGCATGCATATACTAACATTAGTTTGACCTTCGATCTAAAATAGAACACACCGAATCCATTTCTGTGCACACTCCTTTTAAAGAGTGTGAATTTGAGATGGGTAAAAACCACATTGTTAACATCTTCACCTCCCCCCACCAAATAAAAAAAATGGTTTTTTGTTTGTTTCTTACAATTAACAGTGATATTGAATATAATCAGGCATATATTTCCTTCAAATATGTTTACATTAACATATATACACACACGTACAAGTATAAAAAACATAAATCTTATTATTAAAAGACTTGGGTTTGTATAACATGTTTAATTCAACACTGAAAGAATCAATACTTTTTCATTATTTTCCTGGAATATTTCATGTGAAATTTAAATAAAATCAGTGGTGGAGCCAGGATTTTTGATTGGGTTGTACACTATGGAAAAAAGATGTACCTTGACTTTGTTAGAGCATCACTCGGTTGAACTCGCAAGTCTTGTTATTTCAAACTTGTTGTCAATGTTAGATCATAAAATTATATCTTGATTTCTAGTCTACCAAAGTCAAGTCTCGGGTTAGGATTAGAGTATGGAAGTTGAGTATCAAATATCACTGCATAACCCTTGAAGATTGGATACTAAAGAACAAACGAAGGCATTTGTGAGACAAAGACGTATGTGAAGGCTGACCTATCATACTTACTCATGGAACATACCATTCTATCATATGAGACTATGTTAGTAGATTTAATAATGCAAAAAAGAAATTTTGAGTTCAAGGTTGTCTTGGTTAATCTCTCGAAATATGATCCGTGCAATGGACTATCATTGTGCACGGTTACATAACTATGAACTATATATCTTCTGTCTAATTTCAAGGAGGATTTTTTACATACTTGTGAGTGTCTAACTATGAATTTCATCTAAAACGAGAAATTATTTGCACGAATCTCAAGCAGCCTTAACTTACATTTAATGATATACGTGGCTTTGAGAATCTATAAATAGATAGGATTTTATAACAACATTTCTCAATCCATGGCATTGTTGTGTCCTAGTTTCATAGATAGGGTCATCCTCTGTAACCTGGGTTTTTTATGGAATCGTTCTAGGTTACGACTTTGAAGACTTCACTTAGGAATTCGTGAAGCCCGACCAGACTATATTTTTACCTGATAGTTATTGTCGGATCTTGTTCAACTGATTATTTAATTTCATAAAATTTAGATCATGAGAAAGATTAATAGAAATAAGAAAGTTCTCTTTGTATCAGACTTTTTGATTCCTCGAGATCGATATCTAAGCACTTTTTGATTTGTTTAGATTGTTTTTGAGAGATGGTTACTAATCTAGGCTTCTCATTGATAAGAGTGTAAGTGTTCCGCATCCGCGAGGTTTGCTAGATTTATGTACTGTAAACAAATTTCCGAATCTTAATTGTATATATGAAAGGAAATCAAATAGGCTTATCTGTTAGAGGCAAATAGGTATCGAAAGTCTTCACTGAGGTTGAAGCAACTCTTAGGATGTAAAGGACGTTATCCAAGGGAATTAAGTGCGTATGGTCTTGCGAGATTCAACATACATAAGGAGCACGACTGCATCTGAATTTCTTGTAGAGTTAATTCGGTCTCAATTACGCTGTAGTGCGAGTATGATAGTAGGCTAGTTTCTGTAGCGGTTTAATACACTATGGTTTTCAAAGCTGGACGAGGTCTTATGGTTTTTAAACCAGTGCAATTCTCCTTGTTAACAAAATTCCTGTGTATTGTGCTTTCCTTTTTTGTATTATATTGTTTATTTTTATAATAGAAATATTACATGTAGTATGTAATCAATATAGATAGTTTAAGTCCTTATTGTCTGAGATAAAAACAAGACTTGTTCTTGTTGAATTCATATCTTGAAAGATAGCTTGCAAGTTTGGTACTTGTTAGAATTCCGATCTTCAATTGTGTGCATATTGATTGGGGAATTTAACAGAACATAAAGTCCATCAATCCAACTATGTTTATATGGATTTCAATATTTGATATCTAGAAAAACTATTAAAAAGTTTCGTGCTAATGATTATTTTGGAATTTATGATGACATGCAAATTAAGGGTACACCTTTAGGGAGATTGTCCTCAGCGGAAGCAGCAATTGTGGTCTTCTGGACCTTTGTGAAGAAATACCTTGGTGATTAGTTGTGTATTTGTTTTTTTGTAAATTTTTTTATATCAAAACAAATACATGTTCAAGGAAAAGATAATGACATCCAATCTACTTTATTTTCGTCGACGAATGCCCCCAATATGTACTTCCATCTTGACACACCCAAAGTAACGAAAATAAGAAAAGGTTATCATTTAATAAGATTTGTTCATCCATATGAAATATACTTGACTCCGTTACCGTAAGAACAAATTAATAGCGTCCAATCTGTGTTTATTATTCTCACTTCTTGTCTGTAATTCAAAGCAAGCTTCTCACATACTTTCATGCATATTCTATATGAATAAGTTTAGCTTGCTTGAATAAAAGAAATTGGTAAACATGGAATAACCTACTCTTTTTAGCATTATTCATCAATATAAATAGAGGACTCCCCGCATACTAGAAACTCAAGCGTGAAATTTATGTGTCCTAGTTGAAGATTAGAGTCGTATTCTAAAACTCTAGATTTCCTTTGTGAAACTATATTAGGTTACGACTTTAAAAGACTTCACTACGGGATTCGTGAAGACCGTCTAGACTATCTTTTACCTGATAGGTATTGTTATCTAAATCTTGTTCTTATTGAACTTCCAAGTATTCAAATCTTTATATCAAAAAATTGATAAATAAAAATTACAAAGTTCTCTTCGTCTCAGAATATGTGATTCCACAAGATAGATATCTAAATCATGTCTTGTTTGACTTTTTTAGATTATTCTGTGAGGTATAACTTATTAGGCATCTCTATATCTTTTGAAGAGAATAAGTTCAACCTAATATTGAGTTTGCTTGATTATTTTTCTCTTGAAGATCCCTAGATCTTCATACCTTGATTGAATATCTTTCTGAAGGAAATCAGATATGCTTTATGTTAGAGGCATAATAGTCATAAAAACCTTTACTGAGGTTGATGCAACTCCTAGGATTGTAAATGATGTTAGTTAGAGGAATCATGTTGCGTAGGGTCTTGTGAGATCCAAGAGACGTAAAGGAGCGCAACTGAAGCTGAATTGCTCGTAAGGGTCGATTATGTCTCAACTACAAACCAGTATGAAGTCTGATAGTAGGCTAGTGTTTGTAGCTGCTTAATACAGTGCGGTTCTCAAGTTCTGACTTGGTCTCGGGGTTTTTCTATTAGGAACGGTCACACCAATTACAAGGATCGATCATACCATCTCATGGTGATTACTTAGGATCGGTCGCACCAATTACCAGGACCGGTCATACCAAATCATAAGTATAGGCATTATACCAAGATACATAACCTGAGTTAATATCGGTTCTACCAACTCACACAAATTGGTCATCCAAAGATATGCAATGAATAACTGGACCAATAAACCTATTAATTTCCGTTTCGATTCACCAAAAAAGTTCATGAATGTACATCCTTTAAACAAATGTAAATCATTGTTTCCTAGGATGAAATCTTCACCAAAACCCATTCACATAATCATAACATTATATACAAGATTATGTCGATGCCATATCTACGAAGTTCAAAAGATAAGCGTTATACTTCGTAGTCTAATTCCTTAATACTATGATCATACTATTATGATCATGTCTCATCACTAGAGTATTATATACAATATGTACAGTATATACAGCTTCGCAGTTATGTTTTCTATATAGCACGATTTGAAAGATACGTTATGAATGAAATAGTTCAAGTCATTATTACTAACCTCAAGTGGAAGGATGATGTCGTCGTTTTAGTTTGTTAGGAATCATAAGTTTTACAACTGAAACCCTCAAATTCACAAAACCAAATAATCAGGCGGGTTGGCGGGTTAACTAGCGGGTTAGGCGGGTCAACCCGTTTGACCTGCGGGTCCTAAAAGCTCAAACCTAGCTCGGACCTATTAACAACCAAGTCAGGTTAGGTCCGGGTTTAGGTGAGCCTAGTTAGGTCCGGGTTTAGGTGAGCTGGGTTAGGGTTGCCGCGGGTTTCGACCCTAGTTTCCAGGTCTGAATCGGTTACACCTTGATTCCCAAAGGTAACTTGTGATCAGTTACACCTTACTTCTTGAGTTAGCTTGTGATCGGTTACACCTTGCTTCCCAAAGGTAGCTTGTGACCGATTACAACAACTTCCAAATTCATCTTATGACCGGTTATACCTTGAATGCCAAAGTAACTTGTGACCGGTTACAACTTGCATTCCAATATAGCTTGTGATCGTTTAAACCTTGATTTCCAATGTAGCTCGTGACTAATTAAAACTAGTTATATTATATAGGCTATGACCTGTTATACCATAAATATTAACAAGTTAAGATAGGTTTTACCTTGTCATTTTATATTGGTCATTCAAATGATATTCAATAAAGAACCTGGCCAATCATGATTTCCTTTCGATTATGAAACAAGTTCTTATATGTACTTCCTTTAAACAAATGTTATAAAAACATTGTTATCTAGAGTGAAATCATTCTTATATAATGCACACATAATCAAACAACGATATACAATAGATTATATCGATGTTGTATTTACGAAGTTCAAAAGATAAGCGTTATACTTCATAATTCAGTCAATTCCTTGACAGTTTGATCATAATGTCATGACCAAGTCTAACCACTAAAGTATTATATATATATACATTTTCGCATGTTATGTTTTCAATATAATACGACTTGAAAGATATGTTAGGAATGGAAACAAGATCAATTCAATATTACTAATATCATGACCAAGTCTAACCACTAAAGTATTATATATATACATTTTCGCATGTTATGTTTTCAATATAATCCGACTTGAAAGATATGTTAGGAATGGAAACAAGATCAAATCAATATTACTAAGATCATGACGAAGTCTAACCACTAAAGTATTATATATATATACATTTTCACATGTTATGTTTTCAATATAAACCGACTTGAAAGATATGTTAGGAATGGAAACAAGATCAAGTCAATATTACTAACCTCAAGAGGAGGGATGATGTCGTCGTTGTAATCATTACTTCTTCACATTCTTCAGGTCTTCGGAGTAATACTTGTACGTCTCAACATTCCTATACTTTCTAGTCTAACCTAAACGAAGTTGACTCTAGTATTTAATCAAGCGACTCTAGATGAGTTTTGATACTAAAATATGACAACCAAACTTGACGTACCAGCGCTTGGTGGGTTCAACCGAGCTATGACCTAGCACAATGTACAACCAACTTACCGCTACATTTATCTTGTCCATGCACTTAACTCTTTTGATGACAACATATGAGTGAAGGCATGCCGATCATATGTTGATCTGCTGCTTGGCTCAACTTTATACGTTAAGTGCATCACTTGCATTATTTTTTCCAAGCAATAGTTATCAGTGGCGCATTTGGCAACGCCACGGTTGCATTTTCGTTGGTCAGGCCTTGGCCAAGCCTTAATCCAATGCATAAGTCATCTCATGACTTATCTTGCATTCTTAATCCACTCCTTGAGATGGGATAACTCTGGATTACGAATACACAACATTATCGCATAATATTGCATGTGTCAAGTAGCCTTTTTTGTCTCAACCATGTTGGCGCTTCATCGTCGAGCTATGCAGCTCCATTGGCCAGGCCACTGACTTCAGTATCGCGCAATCTTTGCGCTTCACTGACTTGGACGGTAACACAAGCCTAGATTCATTAAGATATATTTGATCCACCATACACGTATACCTGTTTTAGCCTAGACTCGGTCGTTCAGGCCTTTTTCCAAACACGTTGTGTACGTCCAGCTGATTAAGGAGGGATAAGTTCTTGCTGATTTTTAATCCTTGATTTGTCTCCTTCCCAGTAATAATTGTGACAACAACCCCGACCCCAAGTTTCCAGATCCATCCAAAACTCGAAAAAATTAAGGTCCTGTTTGGTATAGTTTTCAAAAACAGTTTTCTGTTTTTAAAAACAGAGAAAACAGAAAACAGGAGAAAACGCGTTTGGTAAGGACATTTTCAGAAAATGTTTTCTATCTGTTTTCTGTTTTTAAAAACAAAAAAATGAAAACAACAAATTATTGTTTTCTGTGTTTTCTCTTTTTTTCTTTTCTTTATTTTTTTCTTCTTTTCAGAACAAAGTAAGAGATGGGGAATGACTGCAAGTGAGTCATGGCTAATATCACTATCTCTTAGACGAATCTTTACATTTGATCCGATTTAGTTGGTTTTCCTTGTTTTCAAAAACAGTTTACCAAACAATTTTTAGAAAATGAAAACAAGGAAAAAAGGGTATGTTTTTAAAACAGTGGAAAACTATTTTTCAAAACTGTTTTTCAAAACTATACCAAACAGGAGAGCCTGTTTAGTTGTGTTTTCGGAAACAGTTTTCTGTAAGTATGGAAACAGATTTCTACGCTAAAAAAGGAATCGAAAAAATATCGTTTTCACTGTTTTCATTTTCTGCTTTTCTTATTTCTTTCTCTCTTTACTCACTGCCGAGTGCCGCCAGCCAGTTTTTCACTCTTTAGTCTCTTCCCATGACGTCCTCTCCTCCCTCTCTCTAACCTACCATTGTTACTACGTACCATTTCATATTTATAATTTTCCTATTTATTTGATCTTCAAGGTATATAGTCAAATTAAGTTCCATTTATAAGTAAGACCGTAACTTAAGAAGTCAATATAACCAAAAGATAAAATAATGTACAGGAAAGGAATGGTGAGTGGTGACTCTGGATTCTCCTGGATTACAGGCCGTGGAGTACATACTTAACTTGGGTGTCTTTCAACTGTGCAGTTTCCCCTTTGTAAATTCGCGATCTAGGTGTTTGATGAATTGCCAAAAGAATACTCCGATTTTGTAAGTATGTGAGGTAGCTACATAATTCAGAATTCATCCAGAAGGATGTCCGTTAAACAGGAACAAATATGCCTGTTATTGTACTACATATACACAAGAACATCACCCACCATAGTATATGCACTTTTGGTTACAACTTAGAATTGATTTTTGAGAAATATGTTTTCAAAAACAATTTTGAAGCTTTATACCAAACACTTATTTTAGTTTTTGAAAAAAATGAAAACGAAAAAAAAGGGTATGTTTTAAAAACAATGAAAATGATTTTAGAAAACTGTTTTTGAAAACACAACAAAAAATGCTCTAAATATTTCAATCATTCAAAACCATTTTAACTGCAGCAACAACACATCTCCTTACTTATTTTATGGCCAAATTCTTGTCCAAATGGGCGACTAACTCATACCAGTGTTTTTTCACTGTCTTAAATCCAGAGAAGAGAAGAGAATCTGGTCGCGACATAAAGAATGAGGTCAGACCTGGTAGTGTTTAATATTTTAGGTGAAGAAAGGGTATTTTTGCCAACTCTTCTGATTGTAAAAGATAAAAAAAATGGGTGAAATACCGGACTTGGATATTACAAAAATATCTTCGAGATGCTTGGATATTTAAACAGTTTTTTTTTTTTTTTTTTTTGCTCGATAAAGAAAAGATATACTGAGAAGATTAGCAGCCAAAAACAGCAGCTAACCACCAAACAAAAATACAAGGATACAAAGCTAGAAAACTAGCAGGAAGGACAAACCCAAAAACAAAGAAAAACAAGGATCAGGAAGGTCTAAAGAACAACTCCCTCCAATTTACAATCACGTCAGTAGTTGAAATACCTGACATACAAGGGGTATAACTTGCCCATTGAAAGACTTTTAACCTAATGTCATTAATGATGTACTCAACCTTTCTTTCCTTAGAGTTGAAAGTACGGTTGTTACGTTCCAGCCAAGTGACCGAAAAGATAGCAGCATATAAGCGAATCCACACCTCCTTACCACGAAGAGATAAACAAGTTGTTGACCAATTCTTAGTAATGTCCAAGGTGGTGCCGGTTAAATTGACAGATCTACCAGACTCGAGGCAGAAATATCTCTAGATTTGAGTTGTGAAAGAGCAAGTTAAAAATAAGTGAGCATTAGACTCGGCACCTTGTTTGCACAAACAACAAACATTAATACGAGGGTTCCCACTAGGAGTAACAAGAACAGAACCTCTTTTTTTGTAAATTATCTATGGTTGGCAGTCTATCCAACACGCATTGCCAAAGGAAAAAACTATCCAACAGAGTATCTTTTTTTGGTTGTCTTTTAGACTCAAGAATTCAAATTCAAGGGTTAATTAACCAATTTTGTGTTTTTAGTGAGTGCACCTGGCCAATCCTTACTTACAAAAAAGGTGTTAATTGGAAAGACTAAAAGAAGGGCACGGAGTCGAGAACCATGAGCCAAACATACACGAGACATTTGGTACAAATTACGAATCCATTCAGTAGCATCATCTCCCACTAGAAGAAGAAAAAAACAACAACAAGAGACTCCCAAGTCCCAACTGTTGTTGCAAACTCTGTGCTTCAACCTGAAGAAGCATATTAGAGATGATAATGCACTAAGAGATTAAGCTTCACCGAAAAACAAAATTACTCTCAGCGGGGTGTGTAAACAATGTTGGCCCAGTAAACACACACGAAAACAAATTGCTTCTTGTCATAGTAGCAGCCTCTCTATCATCCTTGGCTGTGAATTATCAGTTATAGAGGTGGCCGTGAACAGTGTATAGGAAAGCGAATAGGTTCTCGCAAGAGTGCATAGAACGTCCCCTTTGATATAGCCGGGACCTGCATTGGACGGATGAACTGTCAGGTTGTAGTACCGATGGCTTCATTGGAGATAGCCACCAGTAAAGATAAAAATCCAAAAGACCAATTGAATCAAAGCATTAATTACCGAATAATGAAGATACACAATAATTTAAAGATGTGTCTGGAAATTTTACTGTCTTGATAAGAAGGTAAAGGTAACTATACTCTCTATATAAAGGAGTTGTGAAAATGGTTGAGATCACAACACAAATTAGAAACAATGAGTAGTAGTGTGAGAAACAAAGGTGGGAAGAAAGCCTCGTTGGCTTTCTTATTTACTACTGCTGCTCTTCTAGTAGTAATAGTTTCTTTAAGCTTTCCATTCTTCGCTAATGCATATCAGCCTCCAACAGATAGCCAAGATTCTGTGCCATCAACGGTACTACCAAACCTTGGGAAGAAAAGTCCTGCGGTACCAAAGCCATTACCACCACCAAAGAAGAAACCTCCAACAGATAGCCAAGATTCTGTGCCATCAACAATTCTACCTAACTTGGGGAAGAAAAGTCCAGCAGTACCAAAGCCATTACCACCACCAAAGAAGAAACCTCCAACACACAGCCAAGACTCTGCGCCATCAACAATTCTACCTAATCTGGGGAAGATAAGTCCAGCAGTACGAAAGCCATTACCACCCCCAAGGAAGAAACCGCCACCAAAGAAATCTCCACCACTTTCCTAAGCAAATGCTTCGGTTATTCGTATGAGTCAATAATGGCAGAGAATGCTTGGAATATCTTTAGTGCATGCAGTTCATCGATGATTCTTTTTCATTATGAAAATGAGATCATTATATATGAACAAAGATAAAGTTATAGAATGTTATCAGGTTGATCTCTTATCTTATGTATTCTGTGTATGCATGTTTCTTTTGGTCAGCATCGGGAGTGGAATATGTATGCTTGTTTCTTATGTAATAATATGTGTGTTCTTGTTTTGATAAACGGATAAAAATAAAAGTATTGCGTTAATAACAGTTAAAATGGTGGAAAATCATCTATGAGAATGTAGCTAGCTCGTGGTACACAGCTAAAACGAAAAACACTATAACAATGGCAACCCCTAATATCAAAGAACGATATTGGTCAAATCTCTGAACAAGGGTATCCACCATCTAATATGCCATAAAGGCATAATAACACTTTCTGTAATACATAAAGTACATTGAAGGCCCGAGTTTCACCAAACAAGAAAAATGGGCGCGTGAATAAAATGGGATAGGTACTCCAACTAAAATGAACCTGTACCGAGCAAAAAAAAAAATGAACCTGTCAGGGATGGCTTAATTAAGACCCCTTGATTACAATTTAGAGGTACTTGTGCTGGTTTCATCAAGACACAAGTTCCACTTATCCTATCTGGTTGGGGGTTGAAAAGGGTCCTGTAAACTGGTGGCTGGTGAGACATCAAAGTTTTGGCCTATGAAGGATTTTCAAAGCTTTTCAATAACAATAAATGAGAGTATCTAACAATAATTTCTTTTTTACCGGTTATATTCCGTTCACTAGCATCATCTGTCTCCCATTGGAAAAACTCCACTTATTGTTGCATACATTGTGCTTCAACCTGAAGAAGCATATAAGAAAGGATAATGCACCAAGGGATTTCAAACAACCATGTTGAGATTATTAGTCCCACATGGTTGGGTACTAGGATTATTTAAGATCCTGCGGTTTATAATCTATTAGGGCCTCTCCACTCATTGCCAATTGGTTTTGAGTTGGATGCCTGTATTCTAACATGATATCAGAACAGATTATTTGTGTCGAGTCAGTTGACCGCACCTTTATTCCGCGTCATCCGATTTAATTGTCCACGTGTTTGTAAGACCCGCCGAGGCTACACGTGAGGGGGCGTGTTGAAATTATTAGTCCCACATGGTTGGGTTATTTAAGATCCTGCAGTTATAATCTATTAGGGCCTCTCCACTCATTGCCAATTGCTTTTGAGTTGGATGCCCGCAGACTTTAACATGGTATCAGAGCAGGCTATTTGTGTCGAGTCAGTTGACCGCACCTTTACTCCGCGTCACCCGATTTAATTGTCCACGTGTTTGTAAGACCCGCCGAGGCTACACGTGAGGGGACGTGTTGAGATTATTAGTCCCACATGGTTGGGTACTTGGGTTATTTAAGATCCTGCGGTTTATAATCTATTAGAGCAACTGCAATGGACGAGTAAACCCAAATTTTCAGTCGAGTGGGCTGGCGTAGTGGGACGGACCATCGATCAAAATTTGATCAAAGAGTAAAATCCAGACCAAATTTGGTCTGCGATCAAGACCAAATCCAAATATAGTCGGGCGTTGATATAATCTCCGCCACACATCGGGCGTTGATATAATCTCCGCCATTCATCGGGGGTTGATATAATGTCCGCTACACAACGGGCGTTGATATAATGTACGCCTGAAACGGGGCGTTGATATAATGTACGCCCGATGGGACGTTGGTAAAGACAACGCGCGAAAAGGGGCGTTCATATACTTAACGCCCCACTTTCACAATTTATGAAACTTGCATGAGGCGGGCTTTATACCTCCGCCCCATTTTTTTCTCTTTTTTTTTTTTTGTTTCTGAAGCGTATACTATACCAACGCCCCACTCGCGCGTTATCTTTATCAACGCCCCACTCGGGCGTTATCTTTACCAACACCTGATCCCAGGCGTAATGTTTATCAACGCGCGACCAAATATACTCTTTTCCCACTACGCCACATGACGGACTAAACCCAAATTTGGTCTTTTTTTTTAGTCTTTGGTCTTTGGTTATACTCGCACCACTGTGGACGCTCTTAGGGCCTCTCCACTCATTGTCAATTGGTTTTGAGTTGGATGCCCGTATTCTAACAAACCATTATCTTGCCAAAATCTTACCTGCAAGCCATTTTTTCCTTTTCTGATCGAGACATGGAATTTGATATAATTCAGAAAAAGTTGGTGATGTCAATTTATACCTATCTTTCAGTTGTGCCTTTAGGATGTTTAGCTTTCCAGAGCGTGGCATCGGTACGGCTTTACCATATTTTCGAACACAGAAAAAAGAAAGGCTCACATCAAAAAATAGAATGGGTAATTCTAACCAAAATGCATATGTTACAGGGTTAGTTGGCTTGAGACTCCTTCGTAATAATTTTAGGCGTACAATGCCTGGTTGATCCTGCAGAAATTTGCCTATCCCATCTGGATGTGGGGTTAGCCTTTGCTGCAAGACAAAATTACTTTTACCAGGGTGTGCAAACAATGATGGCCCAGTAAACACACAGGAAAACAAGTTTCTTCTTGTCACTTGCAGCAGTACCAGCCTCTGTAATATCTTCCGAAGGAGAAAAACAAAAATACATGGTTTGGCTGTGAATTATCAATTGTGGAGGTGGCCTTGAACAGTGTATGTGAAAGCGAATGGGTTCTCACAAGGGTGTGTGGAATGGCCCTTCAATAAGTGGACCTGCATTGAACGGATGAAAG
Source organism: Papaver somniferum (assembly GCF_003573695.1). Classification (NCBI taxonomy): domain Eukaryota; kingdom Viridiplantae; phylum Streptophyta; class Magnoliopsida; order Ranunculales; family Papaveraceae; genus Papaver; species Papaver somniferum. The sequence continues at coordinate 183,357,152 of NC_039362.1, read as the reverse complement.
CTGTTAGCTATTATTAGCACTGATGGCTTCCTAGAAGAAAGCCGCCACTAGAAAGGTAAAAACTCAAATCATTAATGACCAAATAATTTAGATGGGCAGAAGAATTTAAAGACGGGTCAGGAAACTTTACTGACTTGATCTATGAGTCTCTATATAAAGGGATTGCAAGAATGTTTACAATCACAACACAATTTAGAAACAATGAGTAGTATGAGAAACAAAGGTGGGAAGAAAGCCTCACTGGCTTTTTTATTTACTACTAGTGCTCTTCTAATAGTGATACTTTCTTTATGTTTTCCATCTCTGGCAAATGCATATAGGCCTCCAAAGTCACCGAGCCCTGGAATATACAAGCCTAAATCCCCTCCACCACCACCACCAAAGAAGCCAACTTATGTGCCTATTACACCACCTACCCCGGGGAAGCCGCAAAAGCCAAGATCTCCACCGCCATCGTATTACCTAGAAGACTCTGCGCCATCAACGGTACTGCCTAACCTTGGGAAGATAAGTCCAGGAGTATCAAAGCTAGCACCACCAAAGAAACCTCCACCAAAGAAGAAACCTCCAACAGATAGCCAAGATTATGTGCCATCAACAGTACTACCAAATCTTGGGAAGAAAATTCCAGCAGTACCAAAGCCATTACCACCACCAAGAAAGAAACCTCCAACAATAAGCCAAGACTCTGTGCCATCAACTATATTACCTAACTTTGGGAAGAAAAGTCCAGCAGTTCCAAAACCATTACCACCACCAAGAAAGAAACCTCCAACACTTAGCCAAGACTCTGTTCCATCAACAATTCTATCTAATCTTGGGAAGATAAGTCCAACAGTACCAAAGCCATTACCACCACCAAGGAAGAAACCTCCAACACTTAGCCAAGACTCTGTGCCTGTAGATACCAAAATATGGATCGCCACGTGGACATAGGGAAGACGCGAGAATCCGGTCAAAAGATCATGTACCGTGTCCAAAAAATCTTCGTCTGTGACTTGTCAAATCAAGTCAGAGTCGTCATTATTGACTAGTTGACGAGGTAAAAGCCATGTGCGAGATAGTGTTTCATCACGAAGTAATCTCCTAGGGGAATATGGGCTATGAAGGATCAATGGAGTACCGTACAAGATACCATCCGCGAAGTAGAAAAGGACGAAGTAAGATTACTTGGCTGAGAAGACAAGCCGCGAAGTAGATAAATTATGGAGCAAGAAAAGAGACAGGTGTCCCGACAATCCCATGTGAGAATAGCGAAAGAAGGAAAAACTTTATGAAAAATGGTTTGGGCGAAGTATAAGGCACCTCCGCGAGAACGTAGCGAGGTAAAGTGAGTTGTACACCAATTGGGTTGGTTGGCCTATAAATAGAGGTCCTTGGGAAAAATGTGGGGGATCGGATTTTGGAGAGTGGGAGAGCTTAGCCTAGAGAGAGATTAGGGTTTCCTTGTATTCAATTGTTACTTTGAATGACTCATCAATAAAGATTTATGTGTTTATATTACTTAGTATGTCTTAGATCTTGGTTACTATCACTTTGGTGTGCTAATGGATTTCCAGTAGTTACATTTTGGCGTCCAGAAACAGGGATTAGATTGGGGTTCATCCTCATCTAAGAGTTTGTGAGAAAATAAAACCATTTTAAGGTTGTAATAGCTTGAAATCTAAGCGAGTTGTTTTTTGCAGAGAGTTCTATAGAGTTAGTGATTTAGTCGTGTCTAAAGATCTAAGATCTGGAAGAGAAAGTCGGTAAGGCGGTAGACAAAAAACCAAATTTAGCAAGAATTGAACGATGGCAGGAAAAGCAAGACGAGTGGAACCCCTAACGGCGGTAAGGAGGAGCAAGCGGTTGGAAGCCCAGAAGGAAGGAGAGAAGGGAGAAGCGTCCATAGCAGATGAAAGACAAGAATTCATAAGGCAACGTAAAGGCAAGCAGAGTATAGAGGATGAATCCATGACGGGACCAGCTCAAATCGTGAAAGTTGGGGCTATTATGGAAGGGGAAACGAATCGAGAAGAATTGGAGGGGAACGAGGGTGATAAAGACATGATATCGAAAAAACCGAGTAAAGCAATCCGTCGAGATAAGGGGCGAGTAAAGTACCAGCTGGAATGGCAAGCAGGAACGACAAAACGAGGCAGTCAGGCGAAACGAGAGGAATACGAACGTGGCAGCAAGATGGAGGCTGGAATCTCGCAAGAAAAAAACTCTAGTTCAGAAATGATAACGGATTCATCTCGGAAAAGGACCCTGTATTGGGAGGAGAGTCCCTACGAAGATTAAGAAGAAGAGGATGAACGAAGAATGCAGAAAAGAAGGTTGCTAGAAGGATACGACCGGGAAAGAGACCTAAGAAGGCGGTTAGTGGAGGCAAGTACGGAAAATTATAAGCTAAGATACGAAGAAGGAAGGAGGCATGAGGAGGAAAGCGAAATCAAGAGGCGAGAAAAAGATATTGATGAATCGGTAAGAGGGATCATGGACCATGAAATCTTACGAGAGCTATGAAAATTGAGGATTCAGATGGGAAAGTCGCAAAGGCAAGACAAGTTGCAATGGATGGAGAAGAAGTTTATGTTGACCGCCATGGTGAAAACAACGTCATAAGGAGAGCTGAAGCGGGTTGACCGAAAGCGGAAAAAATCCTTGCAGAAGGATAGTGCCGCGAAGTGATAAAGCCGAAGGACACCAGATGAGGAACATAAAGCCAACGAAGCAAAGAGTAAACACTTGGGCAGAGTTAGAACTCCCAAAGCTTAACACAACTGTGGAGAGGATATGGGAGGAAGTGATATTTACTGAGGAAATTCCAACACCACCAAATTTTGGAAGAAAACCAACTCCTAGGAAGAGTAATGAATTCTGCAGATATCATAGTTTTCATGGACATCATACGAACAATTGCAGGAGCGTTAGGAAGATCACACTTCACCTCATGGAACAGGGAAAACTCGCACACTACGTAGAAGGTCGGGAATTACCACCGACACCTCAACATTATTATGAAGACTTGACGAGACAGCATCAAGTTAAAGCAGACCAGGGAGGGAAGTCTTTTGGCTGCAATTTTGTAGTACATTCGAAGGAAGATTTCCTCAACTTCCAGGATAACGTGCTTTCAAGGATATACAAGGTGGACTATGAAGGGAACGAGATATTACCAGTAGAAAAGAAAGAGCCACTACAAGGTGGACTAGACGTACCAAAAAGAGGGGCTCAGCATATGAATTCATCACCTTGACCATTTGTAAACATTCGTTAGAAGAAGAAATCCAATGAAGAATGTGGGTTGTGGACAAGGTCTTGGTAGATATGGGGAGTTCGGTAGATGTCCTCTTCTACCATACGTTCAGAGCCTTGGGGTATGAGGATTCTGACATGATACCATCGGCATATACACTTTACGAATTCAATGGGGTGGAAAAGAAACCAAAAAGCGAGATACGTATGAGGATCCTCGTAGGAGAATTAGAAACAATGGTTACTGTTTTCGTGGTGGATGTGGAGTCACCCTACAACGCCCTCATGGGCCGACCATAGATCCATGGGATAAAGGGAGTCGCGTCAACCTACCACCAATTGTTACGATTCCCCATGCCCAATGGGATTGGTGAAATACGTGGAAACAGCGAAAACGCGGAAGAATGTGATGAGAAGGACATTGAGAATTACGAGGGAAGATTGATAAGGAAGAAGGAACTAAAGAAGAAAATGCTTGAGTTGAAAAAAGAGGACGAGCTAAGGGTATACATGGCAAGACCTAAAGAAGGATGGGCAATACCCAGCGAGGTGCCAGAAGAAGAGGGAGAGCTTGTGAAACAGATAAAGGATCCGACACCACTAGGAGAACCGGTCATGAATTTTGCTGCGGTAGAACCAACAAAGGACGTAAACTTGGGGACTGACGATGAACCCAAGATCCTAAAAATTGGGACGACAATGTACAAAGAAGAAGAAGCGAGGCTAGTTGAATTGCTAAAAAAATATGGTGACATATTTGCATGGAGCATGGAGGAAATGCCAGGAATTGATCCACGGGTGGCATGTCATAGATTGGAGCTAGATCCGACAATCAAGCCAATCAGGCAACGAATAAGGAAGATCGCCACAACATATCATCAGAAAATCGATAAGGAATTTCAAAAGATGATGGATGCAGGAATCATAAGGCCGGCAAAGTATCCAGGTTGGATTAAGAACATGGTAATCGTTCCCAAGAAGAACAATGGAATAAGAATATATATTGATTTTAGCGACCCGAATACCGCGTGCCCCGAAGATAGATTTCCCCTACCGAATATCCCACAGATGGTGGTGTTAGAGCATTGCTCAGTCGAACTCGCATGCGTTGCTATCACAAGCATGTTTTTCAATGTTAGTGATCAAAACTATAAGTCTTGATTTCTAGTCTATTATAGCTATGTCTCGGACTAGGATAGAAAGTGTAGTTGAGCTCAAGGACTTCATGGCGATTCATCATACAAGTAGAAGAACTACTCAAGGAATCGGTGGAACTTCTCGACAAAAATTTATGTGAAGACTTGAACTTATCTATCACTCAAAAATCTATCTACTCTATCTCCTACTCTTTGAGACAAGAAGTCGTATGCTATATATATAAACTTGGATTATACACATTTGGTATTTCGAGCCGAGTATACCTCTCCTATCTATATATCGAAATATGTGTTGGTAAGATTTTTGCTTCGATCAAGTTTATCTTTACCATGTGACGAAAGTCATGATATGTTTCAATCATCTTGAAAATTGCTTTGACGAGAAATTGTGTAACAACTGTATAACGTCCTCTAAGAATGTTTCAATGATTTAAATGAGAGATTAGATTAAATAACCAACGGTGGACATAAGCATTGTTGTGGAAACACATTTATATATAAGTCATATTCCTTTAAACAAAGTTTGCGAACTTTGTTGATCAAGAGAACCGGGAGAATGGCGTGAGCCAAGTCCGCGAACTCAGTCCGCGAACTTCCGAAGTTCTCAATCCCGAGAATTTCTGCTGGAGTTGAAAAACTACTTGTGTGAAGCTAAGTCCGCGAACCGGCGAAGTTCTCATACCCGAGAATTTCTGCTGGAGTTTGTAAACTCTGCCCGGTAACTTAAGCCCGCGAACCTAGTATGCGAACTTTAGAAGGTTATATATCTGAAGATGATTTCTGAACTTAAACTTAAAAAGACTAAGGAATGCAGTTTGCAAACCGTGGCTATAAAAGTTCATGAACCGATTCAAGTGAATCAAATCATCTTTGCTTCAATTATATCTTATGTAGTACATAAGATTTCCTTGCAATTGAACAACTCTTTAACTAGTTCATTTCAAGTCATTTGAACTAGTTATGGTGAAGAAGAACATGGTTGATATGAAATGCTCATATGGCTAACCTTTTGGTTAACTATTGTTGAACCAACAAGTGCATACGTTTGGGTACGGTTAACAAACCTAGAAGCGTGCATTGTCAAGTCTGTGTAACAAGCTAAGTTTTCGATCTAACGGTTGAGAAATATTAGCTTGAACCTAAATCAGGTTTTCATCTAATGGTGAATATTGAATGCTTTGTTACTAAGCTAACATTGATTGCAAACCCTGATTTTAAAGACTATATAAAGGAGACATCTTGTATTGTACAAAACTAATACCCACACCTTACGTGTGATACTAGTTTGCGTGCTAGAGTCGATTCTCCTTTAACCTTTGGTTTTCTTCTTCTAAAACCAGGTTAACGACTTAAAGACTTCAATGGGATTGAAGCCAGACCGATACTACTTTTATCGTAGTTGTGTGATCTGATCTTGCATCTTCTATCGTACGAGTATAATCATATTGATTGACTTGAGATTGATATCTCTGATAGGCAAGATATAAAAATTAATCACAAACATCTTCGTTTCATTGTTTGTGATTCCGCAATATCTTGTTTCGCTACCATACTATTAAGATTGTTGTGAGGTGATTGATAACTCTAGGCTATTCTTCGGGAATATAAGACCGGATTATCAATTGGTTCATGTTCACCTTGATTATCATCAAAAGACGGAACAAAACCTTTAGGGTTTATCTGTGAGAGACATATTGATCCTTTGATAGACTTGTCTGTGTGAGACAGATTTGTTTATTGTCAAAGCCTGCAATTTTGGGTCGTAGAAACTCTTAGTTGTGGGTGAGATCAGCTAAGGGAATCAGGTGCGCAGTATTCTGCTGGGATCAGAGGCGTAGGAGCATAACTGTACCTTGGATCAATGGGATATTGATTAGGGTTTAACTACATTCCAGTCCGAAGTTATCTTGGAGTAGGCTAGTGTCTGTAGCGACTTAATACAGTGTGTGTTCAATCTGGACTAGGTCCCGGGATTTTTCTGCATTTGCGGTTTCCTCGTTAACAAAATTTCTGGTGTCTGTGTTATTTCAATTTCCGCAGTATATTGTTTTATCTTTATAATTGAAATAATACAGGTTGTGTGTTTGAATCAATCAATTGGATATCCGACCATCAGTTGTTGATTGATATTGATTGATCCTTGGATATTGGTCTTTGGTACCATCCAAGTTATTCCTTGTGTTTTATTAAAGACTCTCTGATTTATATTAGCTTGAGTAAATAAAAACAAGAGAGAGATATTAACTCCTTGAGATACTTTTACCTAGATTGTGTCTGACTGTCCAGTTGATTCTGTAGAAAGTATTTCGGAGTTAGTCCATACAGATTGCTAAGCGAAAAATTGGGTGGTGTTTTTAGACCCCCGCTTTTTCAATTGGTATCAGAGCATGTAAACACGTTCAAGACCTTACAAGTATGTGTTTGTAGCGATCTGACTCTATAAACAGAGGTGTTATCTCTATTAACGTACCACCAGTCTTCGATGACTCTAATTACTTATGGTGGAAAATTGCTATGCGAGCATTTCTTCAAGCACGTGATTTAAATCATGGGTATATGTTGTTAATGGCTATGATGCTCCCGTTGTAGCAGTTGGAGATGTAAAAGTTCCCAAGAATATTGGTGAATGCAGTCCTGCCGAGATACTTGCTGCAAACCAAAATTCCGACGGTTTGAATGCAATCATACATGCTATTACCCCAAATCTTAAGCACCGTCTGTCAAATTGCACTAGGTCTAAAGATGCTTGGGATATCTTAGAAACCGTATTTGAAGGTAACTCCAGTGAAAAGGAAACTAGACTTCAAAATCTTAATTCTGATTGGGAGAACCTTCGTATGGCAGATGAAGACACATTTGATGAGTTCAATCATAGAGTATCTGAAATTGTTAATGCATCTTTTGTATTAGGTAAGACTATTCCTGAAAAGGACATTGTGATGAAAATTCTCAGATCACTGCCATCTAGATACGAGTCTAAGAAGCATGCCATCGTTGAGGGAAATAACCTTGATAATCTTTCCAGAAATACATTGGTTGGAAATCTAAAGATCTTTGATCATGAGCAAACATCCAAAATCGGAAAGGATGTTGCCTTTAAAACACAGAAGAACACTAAATTACTTGATAAAGGTAAAAGTGTTTATGTCTCTTAGGATGATCTGTCTGAGGATGATTTTTCGGATGAATATCTTGACAAATCAGTCTCCTTGATCACAAGACAGTTTAGGGATCTTCTATTGAAGAGAAGTAAACGGTTTTCAAGAGACAAACCTAAGTCATCATATAAACCTTACAATCGCGTTCTTCCTAAACACTACACCAAATTCCAGGATTCGTAACCAAAATTCGTAATGGCTTTGTGGCCGTTACAAAATTGATGTTGCAAATGGCCGTTACAAAACATTCGTAATAGGCGCAAGCCGTTATCGAATGTTTCAAAATTTCGTAGCAGAGGACAGCCGTTACAAATTTTTTTATAGGCGTGCGAATCACACGCTTGGTCACACTTGGAGTTTTAGGCGTGCCATTCACATGCGTGATATATTTTTTCCACCCCACACTCGTTGAACTAGAAGATGTTTCCACCCTATGTGTGCCGTTCACATGTTTGCAATTCACAATCACCCATTTCTCCCCTTCTCTCGAATTTTCATCTCATTCTTCATTTTCTTTTCTCTCTCTTTTTCTCCTCCTGCCTCTATTCTCTTCCCTCTCAACTGTATAAGGTTAATCATCTGACCTTTGAAGAACTGTGTAACGTTAATCGATTTTAGGATTTACGTCTGTGTAAGTCATTATCAGTTTTTCGATTTTAGGTTTTCCTATCTGTTAAATCAGATTTTAGGGTTTTATCTAATATCTTATTTTTTTCGATTTCATTTTAGGGTTCGTCAGATCTGGAGCTTTGATTAACTGATCTTGAATCTCATTTTTAGAAGGTATATGTTTCTATCTTTTGTCTGTTAGATTTTAGGGTTTCAGTATTTCCTCATCTCTTTTCTTTTCAGTGAAGAACAGCATCGGAAAAAAAAGAGATTCATCAACTAATTCCAACAATTGGGTTAAGTTTCATCTCTTCTGATTCTTTTAATTCGATTGTTTTTCAGATGGTATTGGATTATGTTCAGAAAAATTTCAAAATTTTATTTTAGGGTTTCAAAAACCTAACAACATTGAATTCACTTCGAATTCTTGATTGGATTTTTAATTTGATTTTTTTTCTTGGGGTCATGTTTCTCACTATTTCAGTTCACTTGTAGTTACTGTTTTTCTCTCTTTATAAATTGAATTTTTTTTAGTACCCTTTCCTCAATTTCTAAAGTCTCTGTGTTGTTAATCTAGAGGAGGAGGTATTACAGAGAATAGATGTATCAAAGTGAAGTAAAGAAGTTACAAGGGAACATGAGATGTTTTAGAAATCAGGAAGAAGAGGGAACATGAGATGTTTTAGAAATCAGGAAGAAGAGGGAACATGAGACGTTTTCTGTAATGGAATTTGGAAATCAGTATTAAGTTGGATTTCGGTGGTTGCCAGTGTCTGTAATAAGACAAGAAGTAGCTGCTGGGAAGGAATTTGATGGTGGACAACTGGGTGATTGTGAAATATTCAATGGGTTCCGGTTTCATGGATTTGGTCATCATCTCTGTGTTAAGTAAGGTAAATCCCTTACTTTTATGAAACTGATACTTGAATGGTATGACGGTTGGCTACTATTTGATTATGTGGGATGTTTTTATCCATGAACTTTATTCAAGTTATCCTTGTTGTTAGTGACCTTGTACGGTAATAAGCTTGGTAGGAGTCCAATGTATTCATAGTATGCTCATTCCTATATTACTGAAACGTGTATTTACATGGTCGAATATCCATTTTGTATTTGCTCCGTTAAATCTCTATGATCCTAACTGGTTTCCCTCGGCTATGAATTGCGGTAGACTTTGAGAATGAAATGTTTAACTTTTTATAAGAACCATTTAGTATATACTGCTACTTGAACTCTTGGTTACACAGTATTCTCTTAGTATGTGTCGGATTCCATTTACATAACGTATAATGATTACATAAATCTTATGGGAATGTTGATGGTAGCATGTTAAGGCCTGGACAAACAAGTGATGATGTTGCTTGTTGTTCATTTTTTATTAATACACCAGTTGACCACTTATCCTTAATTAGTAAATATTTTAATTGTGGGGCAAGACTAGTAAATGTGCTAAGCTATTGGTAAATTGGTGGGTTGGTTGGTTTGGTAATATGAATTCGTGTGAGTTTGGATTTTGTATCGGGAGACTACCAATACTAATGGTTCTGTTTGTATCTTAGTTTGCACTGTAATGGATGCTGATCATTTGTGGTTGGTTCATCTTGTAAACTTGAAGAGGGAGACTGTGTTGACGCCACTTGGTTGAGGAGCTCTCTAACCAGTTTTTCGCCACCATCTGCATAACCACTTCACCTGCATACATCATCACAGTGACCACCAGTCTCCATCATCAACTTTCATTCACCACCACCATCACAGCTGGGCAAAAAAGCAAAAGAATTGAAGAAAGCAGCTGATGCACTCCGCCAAGAGGAGAAAAACGGTGCTAAGGGGAGAAAATAGCGCCAAAATGTCAAGGTTGTTGAAAAGGTATGCACATGTATCACCACTTATGATATGTGAGGGTTTTAGACTTTTCAGAGAGTTCCTTCTCGCAGAAATTTTTCTGTAAAGCGCTTCATAGATCTCTAGGTTGCTATTAGCTTTGTAGCACAAACTGTTCGGTTAGAGTTCTCTGTAATAACTGTACAACCAGAGGATTCTGTTCACTAACAAATTGCCAAAGACTTTCCCCAGTCAGCCTTGATTTATTTTATTTTCGTCTGATCTTAAGATGTATATTGTATGGTCCCAGAGATTGTTCCCTTTTCATGACACGTGATTCCTGTTCATGCTGCAAATTGGATCTTCATACTTGATCTTATGAATGTATCATGTGATACCATATGGTATTAACTGCTGGTGCAGCCCTTGCAGTTGAGATTCTTAGTTTCTTCCTGGCTGATACTGGAAATGCATTCCTTGTGCCTTCACCGTATTAGCCGGGGTAAATTTCATATCTTCTTTTTCAATTTTTTGACTTTAGACTTACTTAGAAAGAGTAGCATATTGTATACCACTTTCCATAGCATGGAAAATGTAACTTAACTGAGACTTAAATTGAAACACAGTGCTTCACTTCATATTTAGCTTTGAACTCCTGTACGAAAAAAAACTTTAATGTGCACTAAATTTCTGCCATGTAACTGAAGCATGGAGATATTTTTGCAGGTTTGACAGGGATATAAAATATCCATCTTTTTTGTCCTGTTTCGAGAACTAAATTCTTTCTTTCCTTGAAGCTTCAGTACCTTATTTTGTTGTCTTTACATCTAGTATCTTTCTTGCACTTTTTTACTACACTTCTTTTGAAATAATAAGTATAATGATTATTCATATTGATGACAGTGGTATCTGTACTAGACATTCTCTACTTTTTCCTTTAGTGGTTTCGTTCGTGCTGAGGTAATTGTTGTCATTGTGCTGTTAATTCTAATTGAGTTACTCTTCATTAAGCTTTGGGCTTGTGTAGGAAATGGTGTCATGTACCATGCATAAATACTGGCTGTTGAACTTTTGGAGAAATGTATATCCTATGTTTTTACTTGGTTTTGTTGTTGTTGCTGCTGTTAACTTGTTAATTTGGCTAAGAAAGTGTTTGTGGACTGTTTTTCATTGAGCAATTTGCAATCCTTGGCACCAGTTGGACGTAACTTTTTTTCTCTTTTTTGAATTGGCTCAGGTACCAACTCATTTCTTCTAGGTGTTGAGATGTATCGTTAGAGCAGGTGAGGCGCAGTGTTGTAGATTTGAGACAGAAACATTAAGCAAGAGAAGGCAGAGACTGTTATGTGAGTTTTGTGCTCCTAGTTGTAAACAGATGTTGTATGAGCTTTATACCGCACATAACTTAGTAATACTCTTAAGTTTCTAAGCAGATATTGTGATGCAGGGCATAATGTGTCACTTTAGAGTTTCTCTATTTAGGAATATGTTTGCTAGATTATCTCTCAAAAAAGGGCGTTTGTGTCCGTTAGTGTAGGGTTTTTTCTGTTTAGGTTTCCTTTGCTAGTATAAATAGGTTATTAGGACTTCTTTAGGAGGCAGACTTTATTATTGATTTTATATGAAAATAATCGTTAGATTACCAATGAGTAATTTGGTTGCTAGCCCTAGACTCAATTTATCACCGTCTTGTTGAATTTATATCGTTCTATTCTTCTATTTTCTGTCTATTGTTAGTTTATGCCATATGTTGCTAGCCTAACTTCATCAATTAGCGCTAGAACTAAACCCACAAACCCTAGCTAGCTATAATGGCAGGAAGAGTTAGAGGTGGTGGTGGAAGAGGTACTCAAACTTCTGAAGCGGAGTCTAGAGAGATTAGAGTTATAGTTGACAACTTGTTGCGAAAGTTGGAAAGACTAGAGCAACAGAGACGTGCGGAAGCCCTTATGGAGATACCGGAAGGCCGAGGCAAACCTTTAGATTCACAGAAAGGAGTTTCTTAAGTATATCAACATGAATATGCAGTAGTCGACGAAAATCTTCATAGACCTGCTTTTCATGAGGAAACACCATTCTCTGCAAGTGGGGGTGAAGACGAACTTGTAGTTCGTGAAGAAACACCATTCTCAATGTGTGAGAGTGAAGACGAACTTGTTGTGGTTCGTGAGAAAACACCATTCTCATTGTGTGAGAGTGAAAAAGATGGAGTTGTTGTGGATTGGGACTTACCACCAGTCTACGATAGTTATCCAGAAGTTGAAGACAAAGTTTTGCTTACTTATGCGAGTATTATCTGGAAGACATCTACCCAGAAGTTGAGGAAGAGGTTGTTCTTACATCTGCTGGTGTTGATGCAGACAGTCTTAAGTTGAGATCAGATTGTTACAAGGAAGAATTTAGTCATGAAGAAATTTGTAGAGAGAATGATACCAGCAAACTTCTTGGTCAGATTTTCTCTAACAGCAGGAGGGATGCTATGTTAGTAGTTTTCGAAAACTATTACTGTCGTCATAAGGAAATATGTGGAGAAAACTACAAAAGTAGATTTTGTGGTCGAATTTTATCAAAAGTTGGGAAGAATACATTGATTGAAGATTCTCTTGTAAGGAACATGCATTACTCAAGTGATTGTGTAATGACTTGCTATCAGTCGGTGCGTGTAAGTGAGATTCAGGGGTGCACTGTTATTGATAAGCTATGTAATGCTGCGTACAAATATCGGTGCACTGTTATTGATAAGCTATGTAATGCTGCGTACAAATATCATCCGCAACATGACGCTGATTCGGTAGCACTCTCTTTGGACTAGCTAGTTGGCAAGCACGGAGAAGCTTATAAGATATACCCATCACAAGGTGTACGCAATCAGCAACAAGAAGAAAAGGGTGGCAGAGGAAATATTCTCAATTGTTCTAAGAGATCTGACCATTGAGGTAATGAAGAATGTGTTGGATGTTTTCTTTGAGATTAGAATAAGGTATATGGAATAATATGAGAACAACTCTTATGAGTCTTCTAATTCGACTCTAGAAGATTCACATCTAGATTACATGTTAACGTCCGAGGAGCGCTTGAGAGTGAATAACAACAGAGTTGTTCATCCCCGTTACCTACCCGGTAAGAAGATGGAACTGGTGGCAATCAATTTGATGTTAGCCGAGGAGAATCGAACCAGCTTGGGACTGCCTATTACAGTCATAATTAGCTCAAGCACTGGTAGAAATTCCATAGATGAAAAGTTGCCTAAAAATCTAAACAGTATGTATTATTCAAGTACAAGTGCAGCAGAACCCAATACTAATATTCGAATAAAAGAACTTTGTATGCAATGGCCTGCAACAAGTATGAGATGGGCAAAGATTATCCATCTTGATGAAGGACATGCAGAAAATCACATGAGTAAAATCCGACAGATTTTATCCAAGACTGGTAGAAACGTTATGGAAGTATATCTACTGGAAACACTTGGAGTTGAGATGGAAAAAGTACTGTGGTATCCTAACTCTCACAAGGAGTCTCCCTATATGGTGCATTTAAAGGGGTTTAATCTGCAACTAGTTGAGGAGTTGCCATCACAACCAGAAGGAGCATCAAGTGCTGAATCCGTTACTGATTGGAATTACTGATATGCTCTCGACAATGGTGTTATTGCTGCCGATAAGTTGAAATTATTGGTAAGCAAAGTCTGTTGTTGGATAAAGGATTTGAGAGAAATGTCATCTCCAGAGATGTATTCTTTTGTGAATGGCGAGCCTAAGTCCTTTAGTTGTGTTCTTGAGAAACTGATCTCTTGGATGATGTCAGTTTATCGGTGCACGTGCTATTATGCAAATTCAGCTATCAAGGTGCTTGTTGTGGCTCTATCTATATTAGGGTGTGTGCTTTCGTTTGCTACACAGAAATTTGTTGATCAAGATCGAGAAGGGATTACGGACTGTGCTCGAAAAACTTCCAATTAGATTCTAGCAGAGTTATGTTTAGATTACATGTTAAGGGGCAAGGAGCGCTCGAAAATGAATAACAACCAAGTTTTTCGTCTCCATACCTTACAATGAGAAGCGATTACTAAAGAAACTTAAAAATGAGCTACTTTCTAATCATACAAGTCAGCTGATTCAAATGGAACAATTTCGATATCATGCTTTGCTTAGAGACGTCAAACTAGATTATCTTATTACCAAAGGCATCATTGTGATCGAAGTTGAAGGTGGAGTACAAAACATAATGGTCACTGGTTTGGCGTCAACAGCAGGGTATATCTCAGTCCTAGCTAGTAAATCTTCAAAAGTCATTCAAAGAGATTGCTGTGTGGAGGAAGTACTGGTGACCAGCAAAGATGACAAGCTAGGTCAAGTAACTGTTTTCGATGAGATTATTAATACAATTTGTGGGATGTATACAGTAGCAGCACATGCCAATAGATGGCATATAAGATTATAAGGAAAACCTGGAGGAACTTCGTTGCTTGCTAGACGTGATTCGAAGACTTGCGTGGACCAAAAATTAGCATGTTCTGAATATCAATATGCAATTCTGGAATTGATGATTGCAACTGGAATCAAAAATGAAGGTTCTGATTTCGTATTTGATCGTGGGAAAGCTGCGGGAATATGCCATGATACATCAGATAACATTTCTTGTTCATTGTCGTTTAGGATCTCCAAGGCTATGGGTTTTGTTTTTGATCGAGGAAAGTCGAAGCAAGATTTGGCGGTCTCTCTTTCCCAAAGAGTAGATGGTGACCAGAGATTAGTGAGCTCTGAATTTAAAGACTTAATGATGGAATTAATTCTTGGTACTGGCATACCCAAGTCAGTAATCAGAAATGAGGATTTGGGTTTCGTGTTCGACCGTGGTAAAGTAGCAGGAATATCGTATGATATAGAAAACATTTCTTGCTTAAAACGTTTCAGGATATGTCAGCTATAGGTTCATGTTCGATCGGGGGAGGTAGAAAAGACATCAAAGATGTATGCATAATATCGTAAAGCATCTCATCGGAGCTGAGATTTCTTCAACCTGGGGTGGTTGATGCAGGGGCATAATGTGTCACTTTAGAGTTTCTCTATTTAGGAATATATTTGCTAGATTATCTCTCAAGAAAGGGCGTTTGTGTCCGTTAGTGTAGGGTTTTCTCTGTTTAGGTTTCCTTTGCTAGTATAAATAGGTTATTAGGACTTCTTTAGAGGCAGACTTTATTATTCATTTTATATGAAAATAATCGTTAGATTATCAATGAGTAATTTGGTTGCTAGCCCTAGACTCAATTTATCATCGTTTTGCTGAATTTCTATCGTTCTATTCTTCTATTTTCTGTCTATTGTTAGTTTATGCCCTATGTTGCTAGCCTAACTTCATCATATTGTGCTCCTCAAAGCTTAGGGATTCTGTTAAGTAGTTGTTGAAACTTGAGAGAATACAAGTTATTGTTGTTCATTTTGTAATAGAAATTGTATACATTGAATGAAGTACTTGTGCAGGTAATTATTTTTGAATTCTGGCTTATTTCCTGCAGAGAATGAACTGCCCGTCATCCTTGACCAGGTCAATGTTGACTGCCAGTAATTTTTTGATGTTACGAAAACATTCGTAACGGCTTCATCCTGTTACGATCACGTGGTTACAAAATATTCGTAACGGCCCTAAGTTGTTACCACGTGGCAATTCGTAACGGCCTGACTCTGTTACGAACGTCGTTGCAACCCAAAATTCGTAACGGATCCATTGCCGTTGCGAAAAAATTGTAATACCCTTTTTTGAAACAGGCGGACCCGTTACAATCCCGATTCGTAACGGTTTTTTCTGTTTCTAATCCTAAAATTTGGTGTAGTAAAAAATAGGGATGCTGACGAGGCTGATGATGAGGATATGCCACAGTGCTTTAAGTGTAAAGGCTTTGGTCATTTTGCAAACGAGTGCCGAAATCGTAGAAAATACACTAGGAATAAAGGTCTTGTTGCAACACTTGATGATATGTCTGAGATCTATGATTCTGATGAAGACAGGAAATCAAATGTCGGTCTTCTATGTGAAAACATTGATTTTGATAATTGTAGCAATACATATATCAACCTTGATGGTTTCGATGAAGAGGAGAATCCAATCAAGATGGAAGAATCAATTGACTCATTCTTTGGAAACTCTGGTTGTAATGTTTCAGGATCTACTATGTGTATAGCTGCGTTCACACCACAGATGCATGAATACTATCCAAGTTTGACGTGCTCGTTTTGTTCTCAGAAGGGTCATGAACTATCAAGATGTTACAAGTACAAACATCAAGTGAGGCACTCCAACAAACTTCAACGAAGAGCAAATCGATTGGCAAGGAAGCTTAAACTTGCTCAGAAGACTGCTGAAGTATGTAGGATTTTATCTTCGTCTAAGAAGTTGGTTTCCAAAGACAAAATAAGACCATTAGAGAAGAAGGTATGGTCAAACCGCTTTGATAAACAGAAGTCTGAGGATTACTCTCTGGAGGAAAATGGTGGAAAAATTGTTGTTCACCACAACACAAATTGATTGTGTTGTTTAGTAAATCTTGTCTCATGTGCCTGATCAAAAGAGATAAGATTGTGTACCGCTCAGGCTTTAGGAAAAGTTTTTTTTTGGTTTGTTTTTCCTGTCTATCAAATAAAGTAAAGGGTTATTATCGACAATTCTATTCTTCACAGGGTTTATAGTTGGACGTCCACGAACCTGTTTAAAGGTTGCGAATCCTACATTCCTTTTTCCTCTCTGATATTCTTTATATCTTAAGACTGCTTGATGAGATTGTGAATTCCACTCACAAAAACCAGTTGGTTATAATTGTTCTCTAAGCATCATGTCTTTGGATGGAAAAGATGTCAATATGATTGTTAAGCCATCAACAAGGAAAAAGAGAAATCTCCAGTAACTCCTTCCTTGAAAAGAAAGAGGAGGAATACAAGAAAGCCAAGGGCTGTCCCTTCTAACTCTCAGAAGTTTTCCGATGTTCTTGATGAGTTGAAGGAAGTAAGAAAAGATATTAGTGAAATAAAGGGTTGCGTTTTAAGATCTTTGGAAATTCAGAAGGCCCTGGTTCGACATCATCATCCAAGACGGTTCGTTGGTATTGACTCCTTCCTCCACGAACCTTATATTCCAATGGCTGTTGACGACAAGGAGTTCGGGAATGATAAGGAATTTCTCAAAGACATTGTTGCCTAGTATGTCTTCTTTTTGGTTTAGTTGGAAGAATAACTAGTGCTTTGGATAACAATGATTGTGACTACACATAGCTATTATTTTTCATCTTCTTGTTCTTTTTTTAGGTTTATTGGTTTAAATTCTAAAAATATTTGGAGGATGATGTTTTGCAGTATTTAATCTTTATGATTTGTTATATTGCAATTTGTTATGGGATATTGATGTTTACGTCCGTGAACTATGTTTATCCCATACTTTGTCAAAAGTAAAGTCGTTCGTGTTCGGTATTCACGTACTGGTAAAAGAATGAATGGACTTTTGACAAATATAAAAGTTACGCCTATATTGTCAATCTTTGATGGAAGATAGGTTAAAATCTTTTATTTTCAGGGATTATGTCTATTAATTGTCATTATGCAAATAGTGATTGAAGATAGAATGAATCATTGTGTATTCCGCAGTATTGATCATCCCTGATCCATATTTTATGTATTACTGTGAGGCTCCGTAATGCATCTTATGTTGAACACTATACAACCAAGTTGATTTATTATCTTAGTTGGTGTTCCGTGAGATATGTTATGTCGAGCATATTGAACTAAATTAATCATCTTGTTTGGTTATTTAGTTATTGCTCTGTAAGTTTTCTTATGTCGAGCAAAACAAATGAAAATTAAATTGATTGCTTTTGTGATTAGTTTGGTTGTGTATTCCAATTAGATTAATTATGGGTTCTCTTGTAATTAATCTAGTTGAGTTTTTTCGCGTCTCCATAAGTTCTCTTATGTTGAACATAATCAATTGAATTGATCACCTCTTGTGTTTAATTTGATTATGTATTCCGATTAAATTAATCATGGGTTTACTTGTGATTAATTTGATTGAGTTTTTTGGATATAGAAAATCGTTCTCATGATTTTTGGTGTTCAATAAAATCCTTCTTTTCTTTTGAAATTAAGGTCGCTCTTGTTGTTATTTCGGGAATGACATCAAATGGGGGAGAGTTCTTTTGAACTTGTGCTTAATGGTCATATCTTGAGGGGTGTGCGGCTGTGGAATTTTAGAGGGGTTATCTTGTATCTTTAAACTCTTTGATGAATGCATTTAGCTTCGGCTTTATAATTGCATCTATATTTGTTGGTATGTATTTTTTCCTTTTGTCATGAAATGTCTCTCGGAAGTTTCATTATGATCCCGTTCTTGTACCTTTGCCAATTTTATTGAAAAAAAGGGTGAGAATTAATATGTAGTTCATACTACAAATACATATGGTTTTCGGATCATTATGTACGGGGGAGTGGTTTCCATGTGAGATGGAGTATTGACTAAGGAGGAGTGATACATATCACCATAGTATTATTGTTGAAGTTGTGATATAATTGAACTTTGGCGCTGTGTAATAATACTATGACATTGTATAACAATGATCGAGAATTATGTTTCTCATTGTTATAGCTACGGATCTTCAACAGCGGTGATGCTAAACTTACAACCTTTGGGATCATTGGAATACTTGGAAGTGACGAAGATTTCGAGGAACGTTGAAGACTAGACTTGTGGAATAGGAGCTACTAAAGTTTCTTTATTTTTTTTGTATTCCATATGTATTGATAGTTTTGTCACTAAAATTGACAAAGGGGGTGATTGTTAGAGCATTGCTCGGTCGAACTCGCATGCGTTGCTATCTCAAGCAAATTTGTCAATGTTAGTGATCAAAACTATAATTCTTGATTTCTAGTCTATTATAGCTAAGTCTCGGACTAGGATAGAAAGTGTAGTTGAGCTCAATGACTTCATGGCGATTCATCATACAAGTAGAAGAACTACTCAAGGAACCGGTGGAACTTCTCAACAAAAAGGTATGTGAAGACTTGAACTTATCTATCACTCAAAAGTTTATCTACTCTTCGAGCCGATTATACCTCGGCTATCTATATCTCGAAATATGTGTTGGTAAGCTTTTCGCTTCGATTAAGTTTATCTTTACCATATGACGAAAGTCATGATATATTTCAATCATCTTGAAAATTTCTTTGACGAGAAATGGTGTAGCAACTATATAACGTCCTCTAAGAATGTTTCAATGATTGAAATGAAAGTTTAGATTACATAACCAATGGTGGACATAAGCATTGTTGTGGAAACACATCTATGTATAAGTCCTATTCCTTGAACCAAAATTTGCGAACTTTGTTGATCAAGAGAACCGGAAGAATGGCATGAGCCAAGTCCGCGAACTGCCGAAGTTCTCAAACCCGAGAATTTCTGTTGAAGTTGACAAACTACTTGCGTGAATCTAAGTCCGCGAACTCAGTTCCTGAACCGGCGAAGTTCTCATACCCGAGAATTTTTGCTGGAGTTTGTAAACTCTGCCCGGTAACTTAAGTCCGCGAACCTAGTCTGCGAACTTGAGAAGGTTATATATCTGAAGATGATTTCTGAACTTAAACTTAAAAAGACTAAGGAATGCAGTTTGCAAACCGTGGCTATAAAAGTTCATGAACCGATTTAAGTGAATCAAATCATCTTTGCTTCAATTGTGTCTTGTGTAGTACATAAGATTTCCTTGCAATTAAACAACCCTCTAACTAGTTCATTTCAAGTCATTTGAACTAGTTATGGTGAAGAAGAACATGGTTGATATGAAATTCTCATATGGCTAACCTTTTAGTTAACTATTGTTGAACCAACAAGTGCATACGTTTGGGTACTGTTAATAAACCTAGAAGCGTGCATTGTCAAGTGTGTGTAACAAGCTAAGTTTTCGATCTAACGGTTGAGAAATAGTAGCTTGAATCTAAATCAGGTTTTCATCTAACAGTGAATATTGAATGCTTTGTTACTAAGCTAACATTAATTGCAAACCCTGATTTGAAAGACTATATAAAGGAGACATCTAGTATTGTGCAAAACTAATCCCCACACCTTACGTGTGATACTAGTTTGCGTGCTAGAGTCGATTCTCCTTTAACCTTTGGTTTTCTTCTTCTAAAACCAGGTTAACGACTTAAAGACTTCATTGGGATTGTGAAGCCAGACCGATACTACTTTTATCGTAGTTGTGTGATCTGATCTTGCATCTTTTATCGTACGAGTACAATCAGATTGATTGGCTTGAGAAAGATGGGATTGGTGAAATACGATAAAAGTATTTCTGTGGGAGACAGATTGATCCTTTGATAGACTTGTCTGTGTGAGACAGATTTATTAAAAGACTGAACACAAACTTGGTTATCACTTGGTTCCTGTTCACCTTGATTATTATCAATAGACTGAACAAAAACTTTAGGGTTTATCTGTGGGAGACAGATTGATCCTTTGATAGACTTGTCTGTGTGAGACAGATTTGTTTATTGTCAACTCTTAGTTGTGGGTGAGATCAGCTAAGGGAATCAAGTGCGCAGTATCCTGCTGGGATCAGAGGCGTAGGAGCATAACTTTACCTTGGATCAGTGGGAGATTGATTGGGGTTCAACTACATTCCATTCCGAAGTTAGCTTGGAGTAAGCTAGTGTCTGTAGTGGCTTAATACAGTGTGTGTTCAATCTGGACTAGGTCCCGGGGTTTTTCTGCATTTGAGGTTTCCTTGTTAACAAAATTTCTGGTGTCTGTGTAATTTCAATTTCCGCATTATATTGGTTTATCTTTATAATTGAAATAATACAGGTTGTGCGTTTGAATCAATCAATTGGAAATCCGACCTTCGGTTGTTGATTGATATTGGTTGATCCTTGGATATTGGTCTTTGGTACCATCCAAGTTATTCCTTGTGTTTTATTAAAGACTCGCTGATTTCTATTAGCTTGATTAAATCAAAACAAGAGAGAGATATTAACTTCTTGAGATACTTTTACCTAGATTGAGTTTGACTTTCTAGTTGATTCTCTAGAAAGTATTTCGGAGTTAGTCCATACGGATTTCTAAGTGAAATATTGGGTGGTGTTGTTAGACCCCCGCTTTTTCAGGTGGAATCAGCATCTGGATACAAAAGGTTGTCATCCATGGATGGGTATTGTGGATACAATCAAATACCATTGGCTGAGGAAGACCAGGAACACATGGCTTTCTTCGCTCCTAGAGAGTTGTACTGTTACACAAAGATGCCATTTGGATTGAAAAATGCGGGTGAGACATATCAACGGATGGTGGAGAAAATTTTCGCCAAGTGGGTACACACGAAGTTAGAAGTTTATGTGGATGATATGCTGGTCAAGACAAAGGATTCAGGGGATCATGTGGAAGACTTGAGGGAGATCTTTGAACAGATGAGGAAATACAAAATGAAGATAAATCCAATAAAATGCATCTTTGGGGTTGAATCAGCGAAGTTTCTGGGACTCATAGTTTCACGAAAAGGCATAGAAGTTGACCCAGCAAAAATCCAGGCTATACTATAAATGCCCTCACCCGCCACCATAAAAGATGTTCAGAAATTAAACGGGCAGTTAGTAGCTTTGGGAAGATTTATCTCGCGGTCCTCAGACGAATGTAAGCACTTCTTTGACATTTTGAAGAAATGTAGGAGGGTAGGAAGGTGATACAGAATCAAAGGAATAGCCATGTTTTCGCAAGGAAGAATTCAAGTGTGAATGACTTTACCCGGCCACCAATCTCTACGATTCAGTTTTGATATGTAACCTTGATTCGTGGCTATACAACTGGGGTGCTGTATTTATTTGGAATCTTGCTCTGTATTACAGGGAGAAAGCATGTTCTGTTTCTCCCATTCCTTTGCATCTTTCTACAAAGACCCATTATCTAATTTTCCATAAACATCTGTTCTGGAAAACATCCACTAAACCCCAACATTTCTATGTCCCAGTAGGCAAGTCACCAGTGGGTACCAGTAATACAGAGGAACAATTTTAATCACCTAATCCCAATACCCATGTACCTCCTCAAGGGACGTGTACTGATAGGTACTCCAAAAACGACGTAGAGAGTGGGTTTCAAATGATTTGCTCTCCCCACTCATTGTTCTTCACGGTGCTAAATCAATAAGCCCCAGTACGAAGTATTGTTCAAAAATTGATTGCCCTTTAAAATGAGCCAACCTTTAAGAAGGGATGATCCCTTTGCAAATTGCAATGTGTGGACCTCTAAAAATATTCATACATCTCAAAAAAGGGTTTGAAAACCAATTGATGTTGCCAGTTTGACACTCATTAATGATCAGTTTTCAGATCAGACTGCCATTTACTATACAGAAGCCTTTAACTATACCATTCATTCAAATTTCAAACTTTTATCTAACTAATTTACGCCTAACAATAACTTTTTCATTGTACACTGACAAAAAATAAGACCCAAAATGTGAATATCAGGGTCGAACGGAAAGTAGCATTCAAACCTTCCCGAGATACTTAACAGATAAAACATAACCTAAATCAAGTGACTCACAGAAAAAGAACAGGTTGAATAAATGAATAATAAAAGTTGAGAAAGAAACAAAAACACAACAGCAAAACTGTAAGAGGCAGGCACCATTTAAGGTAACCTATATCTCAGTTGAAAATTATATAAAAATAATGCCATCCAAAAAGAGATGCACGCGTCAATAAATAAATGGATATGAATTAGGCAGTCAGTATTTGTCCAGTAAGATTCTAGGGTTACCAAATAAAGCACTACCAAACAGATTAAAATAAAACAAGGATGATTAAAAGATTACTTAACTAATCCAACAAAAACTGAACCTAATCAAAGATTAATGAATATAACCAGATAAGATAACTAAAGATAACTTCGATTATAATAAAACGAGAATTTAAACATTTCCATCATTAGTTTTGCGAAGCACTATAATCGCCAGATGTACGTCTATGATTTAACCATGATATTCCCAGAATTTACATCCACCAAAAGCAAAATCCTAACCATTAAACAACTTACTAACTTAACCCCAGTGAATCTTGATCATCCATATTCATCTACTACTTGGAACCAAAAGCTAAAACAGAGAGAAAGTTGGAAAGTAAAACCTAGATAGAGAGATTTTTCATTAACAAAAGTAGTAGCAGAACGGCAACAAATGATCATCGAACGTCTCTTAAGCAGCCACGTCAATAACCTGACCCTTCTTAGCGGAGCAGATTAACCAAACATTTCCATATGGATCAGTGAGCTTTCCAGCAGGACCACCACAACAACCTTCCTCTGCACCTTCAGTGAGCTCTCCATCTAAAACTGCTCCAGCACTAACGGCGCCCTTGACGAGACCGTTAACATCTTCAGTCTCCAAACAGAAAGTAAATCCAGTTCCGTTAGCCCTGGTCAGATTCAAAAGTAACGGATGTTAAATTCAGAACATATACAGTGTAGATCCAAAAGAAATTGAGTATGATGAGATAAAGACAAAAAGAAAAAATACAGAAAAGAAATAGGTTAAAAAGAAACTGGAAAGAAACAAACAGATCCTTCCTAGACTGAGTAACTAATCTAGGTTAAACAAATGAGTACAAAAAATAGTGGATATGATAGAAAACAGAATTATAAAAAATAAATTTATTCTGAAAAAAGAAAGTGCTTCTCGATCCAAAAAAACAGTAGAATAAAACGGTTCGACAGAACGTTTTAATCAAAAAAAAATAGAAGAACAGCAGAATCAAAAGTATCATGATTATGTATGAACAACAGAGAAGGATCCAAACATCTAAAGCAAGATCTAGCAAAACTCAAATAAGAAAACCTATTTGAAACAGGCATTCATAGAAAAGGTTTTCAGTCAAATGAACAAACATCCACATAAAACGTTTTCTCACATTCACAGAAAACGTTTTCTGACCGAAATATCTCACAAATAAACGAAACAAACAAGCTAAATAACACAGTATAAACAGATTTCACTCACAAAAATAAGGAAAAATAAAGAAGAAAAGAGAGAGAAACTAGTACTTACAAAGTGGTTGTTCCATCAGGAAGGTCAGAAACCACGAGAACGAGAGATCCGAGTTTAAGTTCAGCACTAACAACAGAAGGGAGCTCTTGATCAGCTTTACGTTTAGGATGAAGATCACGTTTCAACTCCTCAGCACCAAAAGCAGTCTTAAAGAACTGAATCGCTTCAGCAGCTTTCGAACCTTGAATCACAAGTTGTGGTTTCACAGAAATAACACTCACAGAAGAAGCACTCTTAACAACATTCTCAGTAATAGTAGCATCAGAAGATCCATTAGTGAGATCTACAGTAGCAGCAGCAGCAACATCTCCTTCAGCCATTGTTGAGAGAAAAAAAAAACTGAAAAGATTGATAAAACCCTAACCCTAGCAGAGAGATAATGGAAAAGGAGGAAAAATGCGTGAAAGACTGTGAGAGGCGAAAATGAAGAAAGAAGTGGGAGGTGAATAGGGATATTTATAGAAGCCAGGACACAAAACGGATAAGGAATAATAATAATAATGCCCTCGGATGATCGATTATTTACAATATTATTTTCTTGTGTTGGGAAATGCAACTTTTATTAAATTACTAAAATAGCCCTTATTGTTGGAGACCGTTTTGATAGAAGCTGGAGGTTGATATAGTAAACTTTCGTCATCTTTATTGCGTATTGGTGTAGGTTTTACTTTTTGTCCTTGAGATTTCAGGAAAATGTCTTGAGATTAGTGGCATCTCAAGGTTACCTTGAGTTACACGCGATTGTTTTATGCGTGTGATTAACGTGAGTGTAGGAAATGTATCAATGAAAAGACGGGTTTTTGGATACCCACGTTAGTCGAGTCCGTGAACAGATGAGTTGTTTATTTAAGTATCAAAATCAACCTGGAGATGTCTTATTCGTCGACCTCCCCAATGTTACACGTTGGAGAATGTGGGGTATGGGGTCCTAATTATCCTAAAACAGAAAGATGTATGGATCGTGGAGCCGTTTGGGAGGGGACGTGTGGAAATATTTTTTTATTTGTTAGTCCATGTGATTTTTGGTGGAGTGCTGATGCCAACGACGAGCCTGCTGCTAATATGGTTCCACTCCCATCCCGTGGACCATTACTAATGTCTAGGTTAAGGTAGCATGAATTGTTCGTTTTACGGGTTCCTCCCTTTGTGGCTGTCAGCGGCAAAAATCAGTCAGATCTTGACCAACCCGATTTCGATAGACTAACTTATATCGGATATCCCATTATGATAAAGTTATTGGATATCGGACATTTTTCCGTATAATTTATGTTAAGAAAACTCACTATTCAATTACTTTAGAAACCTGGGATATATCAATGACAATTACATAATTACAATGTAGATTGACGTTAGAGAATAACCACCGGTGTTTGTTGTAATAGTCACATCTCCTTTATCACTATTTTTTTAGTTTTCACTATTCAATCATAGCAGAGTCAATTGGTCAATGAACCAATCTGGAATTAATTAGAACAATTAACCTAATTTCGAATTTAAGGTTTGGTAAATTTGTTGGCAAACATTGTTGTAGCTACTATTGTTAATAGAATTGATAACAATGGCGGAGAGGAAGATACTGGTGGTGTGGATTATTGATGGTGTTGCTAGTCCGTCAACTTAAGTTATGTACTAAATCTTAAATTATAAAATCTGCTTTCGGAATCAAAAAAAAAATCAAAAAATTGTGGTGAAACTGAAGGAGGTCTGTAATGGCGGTGAGCCAAATGGAATTTAACCTACCTTTAGGCATGTCAATAACAGAGAAGTCAAACGTTATGGATGGGTTAATAGTGAAAATATAGTTTTGCTTATGGGTTATCGGATGTCGGAAGTTAACCAAAAGGAACAAACCAAATCCGATTTCGTTACAATAAAGGATTAATGTCTGATAAATAACCCGGTTTCGATATCCGAAATCCGATACATCGATTGGATAATTTCCTATAGAATCTCGAATTTTCGGATACGAATTACGAATTTCGGGTATGCATTGACAGCCCTACTTCCCTTTTTATTTTTATGTTTTCTTTTTGTTTTTTAGTCTTTTATCGGCTAGTGTTTTGCTCTTTTTTAGGGGTTTGTTTGGTAAAATGTGATTAGACGATGTAGTGCAATTATAGGGAGTGGTCAATGGTAAAAGATGTATTGAACGGATGAAATGACCACATATTTATCATGACAGACCAAAAAGATATATATATGGTTTCATTATGACAAACATTGTACCTGGCGGTTGCAATGACAGAGACAAGACAGGACAATCAAGTTCGTACACGTGTAGGGTGAGATGTAACTTCACTGACATAAATAATACACCACATACACAGAGTGTCAGTCAAGTATAAGAAAGAGTTGCATTATTACCCCTTCAAGTTGAACAAGTAAGGATAGAGAACATTCGACTTGTATTTAAGGAACTGATATCTTGGTCCATGTAGAGACTTGGTAAAAATATCTGCCACTTGATCCAAAGTAGAAATATAAGAAACAAAAATAAATTTCTCTTGAATTCCATGAAAAAATGGAAATCTATTGGCATATGCTTTATCATGTTACGAAAGACTGGATTAAAAACAAGTAATGTATAATTAATGTTGTCACAAGAGAGAAGGAGGAAATGGCAAAGATATGAAGGTCTTTGAAGTAAAGCCAAATAATTTTAGAAGCATACTGAACCAAAAATATGTACACAACTTCAATTAAAGACCTTGCAATTCTTGGTTGTTTCTTAGCTGACTGGAGTATATGCTTAGAGCCCAAAAAAAAAATATACAATAACCTCCTGTCATCAGGTGATCCTGTCAAATATGCATCATATAACCCTGAAGAGTAGTAAGACTTTTCTGAAAATATAAACCATGATCAATTGTACTTTTGATAAACCTCGAAATTCTTTTAGCTGATGGCAAATTATTTGTTGTTAGACTGTGCATAAATTAACATACCTGCTAAACATCAAAACAAATTTCAGACTTTGTCCATGTGAAGTATTTAGGAGCACCCACAAGGGACATATACTCAGTTGGATCTGATAAAGGAGTTATATCGGTAAAAGATAACCTTTGTTTAGCAGGAGCTAGAGAGCGGGGTTTAACACCAAGCAAATTAGTTTTATCAAGCAGCTTCACAACATATTTGGTCATCTTGAGAAAAATACTTTACCCATTTCTCTTAATCTGCAAACCTAAAAAGTAGTGGAGATCCCCGAGATTATTGACTAAAAATTAAGTGTTAAGTGAATCAGTAACATGAGTGCATAAATCTTGATAGTTTCCAGTAATAAAAATATAATTAACATTCACTAAGATAATGGTTATGTTATTACTATCTCTATGCACAAATAGAGAATTATCTGCAATAGAATAAACAAAACCAAGATAATGTATAGTAGAATTCAGTTTTTCATACCAAACCTTTGGGATTTGCTTTAGGCCATATAAATATTTATGGAGCTTGCATATATAACCTAGATGTTTCTCATCCACAAATCCTTGAGGTTGAGTCATGTAGAGATTATCCATGAGCTTGCATTACTAATGTCAATTTATGAAATTTTTATATTACGGTGAACCGCGAGAGATAAAAATGAGTGTTATAGTGGTTGGATTTGCAGCATCATTAAATTTTTCAGTATAGCCAATGCCAACTTGGTGGTGAAACTTCTTAGCAACCAATATGGATTGCATTTGTCAAGAGAACCATCAGCATTAATGTTTACCATGCACACCCGTTTGCATTCAAAAACATTAGTAGTAGTATCACATCAACCAAATACCAAGTGCATGCCTACAATAAAATCAGTATATTATTTAGTCATTTGTTTGTTGTTGGCTTGAGTGAAGTTTGATATGGAGCAGTGCATAAAGAAGTGCACGAATAAGCCTCGTGGAATTGATATTTAGTAGTAAAGGAATATTTTGGATAATAAATTCTTGACTTACCCTTATTTTGCATGGAATGGTCATTATCAATAACCTTGTCAGATAAAGTTTGGCAACATGAGAACGAGCGGATGATGTAGTTAAAGAAGTAAGAGGTAGTATAGCTTCTGTTGTGTAAGGTAATGCAGGAGGCAAAAAAGTATTATAATTGATAACTGGAGTTGATGCAACATTGTCATAACTAAATTATGAAAGAAGCTAAGCATAAGTAAATGCACCCGTAAGAGCAAATAAGTTAACATTGTGTATCGGCCTTGTAGCGGCGAGGTATGATATACCTAGACAAATGATTATATCGGGTTTTATTGGCGCTACACAATTAACTTTATGATTTATAGGTAGATGTGCATCATGTTACTCAAAGTTTTAATTGAAGGTATTTATAATTAATGTAAAAACATTAATTAAACTAATTTATCTTGATAATCTCACATCCACAAATGTAAAATTTGTATCGGAAGAAAAGTTAAAATAAAAGAACAAAAAAAACATTGTTAGTAAATATATTTATATCCTTACCGATATTATCAGTCGATATTGTAGTCGATATATCAGTCTGATACGAGTTATACATATGATATAATCGGAATACTCTTGTATAACCGACATTTTGTGTACCATTTAGGTTAAAATCCGATACACGATAATTTTGATATTATCGACTGGTGCGACCGATACTAACTATATTACGTAAGAGCCAAAATTGGAAACTCCTCTTTATTAAAAAAAAATGGTTGGACACAGACACTCTAACATAGATGTGTCTGAGCATCCCTATCCTTTTTGGTTAGGCATATCCCAAAAATACACAGCGGATATTTTTAGGCTGCAGTTTACTAGAAGTATAAAGCCTTAGCCAAAGAAAGCAACTTCAACCAAAGTAGTCAATATCAAATGTTCCATCCGATATTATCTCGATATATCGGCTATCGTATATAGAAAATATCTGACGATACAAGAAACTGGGGATAAAATCGCCTGATACAGACGATACGAGCTGATATATCAGGATATATGCAATATAGCATTTGAAGTTTTGTCGTGCATTGTCCTTATCCATATTTTCATTACCCACTCGAATGACCCTTTACTTCCATAATAATACAAATGTCACCAATAAAACAGTTTGATGATGATGATAATTGATTCCAATTATCGTAACAAATAATAAGTCATATTATTTGGTACTACATGTCTACATGTAGGATGAAAACAAACGATATCTCCAAAATTTGTAATAATTCATCCTTGACTTAGCATCTTATCAAAAAAAAATAAAAAATTAATCACTTGTCTTACAAGACCCCCTTGAATCGAATAGAAAAATGATGGGTTTTCTAATTATTGTCGTTCAAAGTAGCCTAATACAACTTGAGCATCTCCATATTTTAGATCTAACTGTCGTCTTGTACTTTAATCATTTTTATTAGAGCACTGCTCGGTCGAACTCGCAAGCGTTGTTATCTCAAGCTTGTTTGTCAAATTTAGTTGATCAAAACTATAGTCTTGATTTCTAATCTACTTATAAGAGTTTCGGACTAGGATAGATTGTGTAGTTGAGCTTTAGACTTCACGGCGCTTACAACTGAAGACGAAGATCTACTAAAGAACTCGGAGTAACTTCATCAACAAAAGGTATGTGGAGACTAAGACTTATCTATCACTCAGGAGTCTATTCTATTCTATTTTATCTCCTACTGAGACAAAAGTCGTATAGTGGTATAGACTAAAACCCATGTTTGGATACATCACAGTATACGTACCTAGTGTACAAACTGTGTTGGTATGATTCGGGTGCGGAAACCAAGTTTGCATACCAGTATGCGAACGGTTTTTAACTAAGAAGTCCGAGAACCAAGTTTGCATACTAGTATGCGAACGGTTCTACCTGAGTTATGTCAGGGGCGACAGTTTGTGTACTCGTTTGCAAACTGTTGGAAAAGACCAAAGTCCGGAAATTTAGTTTCGTACCCGTTTGCAAACTAAGTGGTTAAAGTTCTAAAATCGGTTTATTATGTTTACATACTCATGAACAAATACATTTATGAAATAAGGAATGCAATCTTAGCAAACCGTGGATTTATGTTCATGAACTGATTCTTGTACTTTGTACATTACGAATCAATCTGATTTTGCTTCAATTGGATCATATATATATATATATATACTTCTACGTGATCGTCAACAATTGAACAACTCTATGAAACACAATTAGATTCATTTGATTATTCTTTCATGGTTGATTGATCATCATATTTGATCTAGATGTGTTAGATGAATGTGGTTAAGACAAAAGTGTTCATATGGCTAACTTTGGTTAACCATTATTGAGCCAACTCAATATACACGTTTAGGTACGGTTACCCATATCTAAATGAAAGTATATTTCGTTTGTGTGTGACAAGCTAAGACCATTTAACGATGAGAGATAATGTTTTGGTTACAAGCAAACTTATCTTGTATCTTAAATCAGATTTCCATCTAACGGTGAATATGGAGTGCTTTATTTCTAATCTAACTTATCAAACCCTGATTTGAAAGGATATATAGAGGAAAACTCTAGCAACTGGGAAACCTAATCCCCACACCTCATGTGTGATACTAGTTGCAACTAGAGTCGATTCTCTTTTAACCTAGATTTTTCCTAAAACCATTATAGGTTAATGACTTGAAGACTTCATTGGGATTCTGAAGCTAGATCCAACTATTTTCTCTGTAGGTGCATATTCCGATCTTACTTGTTATATCGTGTTGAGTACTATCTTCTCTAAGATTTGCTCGAGATTTATCTCTGATAGGTAAGATATAAAAAGTAATCACAAAGCTCTTCATCTCATTCTTTTTGATTCCACAATAACTTGTTCTACTACCATGTAGTTAAGTTATTGTGAGGTGATTGATATTTCTAGGCTGTTCTTCAGGAATATAAGACCGGATTATCAATTGGTTCCTGTGCACCTTGATTTATCATAAGACGGAATAAAACTTCATAGATATTTCTATGGAAGACAGATTTATCTATTAGAATAGACATTTCTATGGGAGACGGATTTGTTTATAAGTCTTCGACTTTGGGTCGTAGCAACTCTTAGTTGTGGGTGAGGTCAGCTAAGGGAATCAAGTGCATAGAGTCCTGCTGGGATTCAGAGATGTAAGGAACGCGACCTTACCTTGATCAGTGTGAGATTGTTTAGGGTTTAACTACATTCCAGTCTGAAGTTAATTTGTAGTAGGCTAGTGTATGTAGCGGCTTAATACAGTGTGTTTTCAAATCTGGATTAGGTCCCGGGGTTTTTCTGCGTTTGCAGTTTCCTCGTTAACAAAATTTCTGGTGTCCGTGTTATTTTTTTTCCGCATTATATTTGTTTATATAATTGAAATATCACAGGTTGTGTGTAGTTCAATCAATTGGTAAATCCAACCTTTGGTTGTTGATATAAATTGATTGACACTTGAACATTGGTATTTGGTAACATTCAAGTTATTCTCGTACCAATCAGTTCACGGATTCCATCCTGTTGAATTGTTGATTGATTTGAAAAAGAGAGATAACTCTTGGATATCTTTCCTTGATTGAGTCTGACTGTCTAGTTGATTCTCTTGGAATTATATTGGAGTTAGTCCATATAGATTGCCGAACGAAATATTGAGTGTGGTTGTTAGACCCCAGTTTTTTCAGTTTCTAATATATTTTGGAAGAAATTTAATGTTCCTGACTCCGTCATTCTCAACTGCCGAATATTTATTATTTGATTTGTTTTGACGTTTGCTAGCTAGTTGATATTTCACAATGAGTTATTTTTGATTATTACTTAGGGCTCTCAATGAAAAAATATAATGTGTCATACTGTCATTCCTATGGAAACAAAAATATGATTGTATTATTTTTCATCCTGAGACGCGTCCCATCTATTGTTTCACTTCTTTATGATCGTCACTGCCTTACAATTTTTCCTCACATTTTCTTGTTTCCTTTTCTTTGTTTACTTGACTTAGCTCCACGATCTCGCGTCCCTTGACATGAATAACTAAATGTGCACCCTATCATTTTAAAAGGCTCGACTCGACTCGACTCTAGACTTATTTTTAAAGTGTCAACAAATCTGTTTTTATATAGACAACACGGGATTCGAACCTCTAACCTATAACTTGAGAGTTTGACCCCTGACCAATCGGGTTGTTCCCTGTTGGTTGCTCCAAAACCAGCTTTATCCGCAGATCGGTTATAAAAAAGCATATGCGTCATCTTGAGATTCCAACTCTTTTCCCATGTACATGTGAATATGGTTTCGTTATTCTCCCGTCAAATCTTTCGCATTGTTTGCTGCAATTACCTTATCATCTGGTCCGTCATTTTTTTCATTGATGTTCTCAATATCTTTGATATCATAATATGTTTCATCATTCAAAGTTTATATCTCGTCTTCATTTGTGTATATATATATACTGATCGAACATCTATATTACATAAAAAAAAAATTATACTTAACGTATATTTATATATGTGCTCTATATTAACCAAATAGAAGAATGACTTGCAAGAATGATTTACAATAATTCCTAATAAACTACTAGTTGTCGTTAATTAATACAATAATTCATAATAAACTATTAGTTGCCGCTAACTAATGTATTTTTAAGCCATAATAAATAGTTAGGGTTTTAAGTTTACAAAAGTTGTAGAATTATTGTTTGTAATTGCTCCCAATTGTTATCAGCAAATGCTTCGTTAAAGTTGAACTTGTAACATATCCGCGATGATTTACTGCTTCACAAAAACACACAACAAAATTCCTAGATTTGAAGTTTAGAAAATCCGTTTTTAATTATTAATGAAGAGGTCCTCGTAAATAACATATTAAACTCTACTTAGGGTTTAGACTAAAATAAGAGCTTATGTGAAGTTAATGCACCGAAAATTGTATGATAGGAATCAATGGCTATAAAGAAAGATGCACAATATCCAAGGATTTGTAACCTGATAGCTCATTGAGTTGTCCCGTGTTGCACGACTTAATGAAATTTGTTATGAGATCTTAGTCGAACCACTTCCTTACTATATCGCAATCCACTCTTTTTTCATTTTATTTAGCATTGGCACAAATTGACGCAACTGGTATTAAGAATTTATTAAGTTTTGTCAATTGAAGATATCAAAACCACCGGTACTAAAATTTCTCTTCGAAGGATGTAAAATTAGTTGCCACTAACTTTTAGTAATCTAATATTCAAATACCCACTCTTCACAAAGGAGTTACCTTTTTTTGTTCTCGTTTTCCTTCAAGAAACAAAATCCTAAAACCATAACATACACACAAAGCACTGAGATTTGAAAGCAAAACCATTCAATCCTTCTTCACATTAATGGCCTAAAAAATCCATTACATTATTTGCTTATCTTACACAATTATACATAGTCATAGTTTATGAGTACCTAAGCATTATTTCCTTAAAATATAAGTCACTTGCTCTGCACCATCATGAAAGCTTTATAATACCTAGGATCTCCAATCCGACCAATTTTCAAAATTTTCATTTCAAGTCCTCTTCAGAGAATCCTCAACTGTTAGAGCACTGCTCGGTTGAACTCGCAAGCGTTGTTATCTCAAGCTTGTTGTCAAGTTTAGTTGCCAAAACTATAAAGTCTTGATTTCTAGTCTACTTATAGTTAGTTATGTCTCAGATTAGGATAGAATGTGTAGTTGAGCATTAGACTTCGCGGTGTTCATCAATTGAAGACGAAGAACTAATAAGGGGAGCTTGTGGAACTTCATCAATAAAAGGTAATGTGGAGACTTGAACTCATCTATCACTCAGAAGTCTATTTCTATTCTATCTCCTAATGAGACAAAAGTCGTATAGCTATATAGACTTTATATACATTTGATATTTCGAGTTGATTTTAACTCGCTTACATATTTCTCAAAATATGTGTTGTAATCTTTCGCTTTAACCAAGTTCATCTTTATTCTTGTCGAAAGTCAAAGGATGATCATGTGAAAATCGCCTGGTAACATCTTACATGATTTGTGTGACACAGTCATTTGGTATTGACTCGGAATGTTTCGTATTGATCTATTGATCACTTACTTTGAAGCTAATAGTTTGTGTGAGACAGCTATTCCTGTCTTCCAAGAATGTTTCAATGATTAAAATGCAGTTTAGGACGATTAACCATTGATTGTATATAGCATAGTATGCATACTTGTGTGATAAATGTTGCAAGTTATTTAAAGTCCGGGACCCATAGTATGTATACCCGTATGCGTACTGATTTGGAAGTTGAAGTCCGGGAACTTAGTATGCATACCCGTATGCGTACCGGTGTAAAGTTCAAGTCCGGGAATTCAACTGAGTTTGGAGGTGTTAGAGCACTACACAGTCGAACTCGCAAGCATTGCTATCTCAAGCTTGTTTGTCAAGTTTAGTTGTCAAAACTATAAGTCTTGATTTCTAGTCTACTTATATCTAAGTCTCGGATTAGGATAGAAAGTATAGTTGAGCGTTAGACTTCACGGCGTTTATCGATTGAAGACGAAGAACTACTAAAGGGAGCTTGTGGAACTTCATCAACAAAAGGTATGTGGAGACTTGAACTCATCTAACACTCAAAAGTCTATCTACTATATCTCTTATTTGAGACAAAAGTCGTATAGCTATATAGACTTCGATTATACACATTTGATATTTCGAGCTGAGTTTAACTCGCTTACATTTTTCTCGAAGTATGTGTTCGTAAGCTTTCGCTTTAACCAAGTTCATCTTATATTCTTGACGAAAGTCAAAAGATGATCATGTGAAAATTGCCTTGTAACATCTTACATGATTTGTGTGAGACAGTCATTTGATTTAGACTCGGAATGTTTCGTATTTGTCATTCGATCACTTGAAAGTTGCTTTGAAGTTAATAGTTTGTGTGAGACAGCTATTTTTGTCTTCCAAGAATGTTTCAATGGTTGAAATGGGACTTTAGAACGATTAACCATGATTGGATATAAACACAGTATGCGTACTTGATAAGTGCATATTTCACATATATTTGGTGTCAATTCCATGCTAGTAATTGCTATCTTTCCGGTGAATTATTGTATATTACGCTTGTTTTCTTTTATTTGTCCTTCATTAAGTGAATCACCCAAAAAGAAGTGGAAATAGCTACAAAAGTGAAGTTCACAAGTGAAGAAGGGCAAAGACCCAGTGGAACTCGTTCAAATGGAGGATTTCTAGTCAACATTTTGTAGAGGACAGGAAGATCAAGTCACTGGCGAAAGAAGGGAGTCATCCTGAGTTCAACAAGAACTTAGAAGACTATAAGGGCAAAATGGTCATTTTAAAGGACAAGTGCTATTGGAAGCCCCACTGTACGTTAAGGGACATTCATTTTGTTAAGGGGTGGACAGTTTCAAAGGAACTGCTAAAGGCAGTCATGTCATTTAATGGGGGAAGCTGGGATTCAAATTGTGTTAATGGCACCCGGCCTAATTACTCAAGGCTGCCAGCTTCTTCTTTCACTTCCATATCACGACCGGTTCAGGGAAGAGTGCTGCTGGTGATGCTCGTGCCGTTAGAGATGGATCGTGATGAGAGCTTCAGAAAACAGAGATGATGAAGGGTGTTAATTCTGTGACGAACGCGGAAGGTTTGGCTTACTGCCATTGCCGGAAACTGAAGATGATCGTGATGATGAAGGATGGTGCTGTTGTTCATGGAATCTTGGAGCTCGAATTTGAGTTGTTGCTGTCATTAGCTCCTGAATGCAGTGATGATAAGACTTGGGTTACGCTCTGATTCAGATTTTATCCCGAGAACATGCTGTAGTTGCTGCTGCCATTATCAGCAGTTGCGATGATGAACTGGTGGTTGCTGCCATCATCAAAAGATGAAGAAAAGATGTGGACTGAGCTTGGAAATGATGGTGAAGAATGCAGAATGATTAACGGAAGTGATGGTGGAAACAGAGAAGCTCGTGATGATCACGTCGGTGCTGTGAAGAGATGAAAGAGTAGTTGCTGCCATTGGCAGTGATAAGAATGCTGAGAAGAGCTTGACAGTGATGATGTCAGAGATCGAGCTACAGAGTTCGGTTAATGCTGGACTCGATCGAGTTGGACAGAGTTGATAGCCATTTAGGGGTAAGGACGTGTATCGTGGCTGTGGGTTAGACGAGATGTCAGTTGGAGACTCAAGTTGATGGATCGACGGAGGAACGAGCTCGACAGGAAGATGGTAATGCTACTCGGTGTTTGATTTGGAAACCAGTTTTCGTGACCGAGAAACTAGTGGATGTTGGTGATAAATATGGGAAGATTTCCGAGCAAGTGAAAGGATTTGTCGCGTACAGGAAAAGTGGGAAGTTGGTACAAAACATTACATCAAGTTTGATGTAAGCTGATTCTTAACGGAAGACCATTGGCTCATACAAACCCCACTGAACTACCAGCCAATTAGAAATACGTGTTTACTCTACTACAGTACTCCTTGTTACATCGAATTGCAGCACATGTATTTCTCCAGCTTGTAAACACTGTGCACCGACTATGAGTTGTTATCAAATACTGAATTCTCGGTGAAGAAGGGTCGGTGGAAAAGCCTATATAAGGCTTAGTATCCGAGCTTCAGAAGAAAAAACTTAGACAGAGAGAGAAAAATATAGAAATGGAGATAAGAAAGGTTTATTCAATATCTTTAGGGAGAAACCCTAAGATATTTTCTTCTTCTTATATTCAATTTTATGAATTTTAGTAAATCCATATGTAACTAAATTTCATTGATTAAGGATGAATTCAATGTTCTAGTGTGAAACTTTATTATTATACAAGTTTGTTCGGAATTTTAATTATCTTTACCATATGTAATGGATATGAGTGATTATTGGATTGATTTGGAGTGCATGCTAGATTGATCTACTAATTGTTCTATTACTCATATTGGGTTAGTAGAT
Organism: Papaver somniferum; assembly: GCF_003573695.1. Taxonomy (NCBI): domain Eukaryota; kingdom Viridiplantae; phylum Streptophyta; class Magnoliopsida; order Ranunculales; family Papaveraceae; genus Papaver; species Papaver somniferum. The sequence continues at coordinate 183,320,211 of NC_039362.1, read as the reverse complement.
AAGTAATCATCGAATAATTCGTACAAAAGTAGAAATCGTGAGACCTTGTAGAGGGATTCTGTGGAGCACTTGCGAGTGAAGATAACACCAGCAAGTGGACCTTACGCTAAGAGTTTAACTACTGGGATCAACCTAATTCACAAAGCCTAAAGCGTTCGGTTGGATTACACCTTGAGTGAGCTACTACTTGGTGGTTCGGTTGGATAGAATCTGATATTGGAGAGCTTCCGTATCCGTGGTATAAGGAGTTTTGGGGATAGCACTGAGCTAACTGTTATTTTACTGTTGGTGATGAATGGTTCTAACGAAGATAGATAAGTATACTAATCCAGTTATCGCTTGGTAACGGCGAAGGATTCCTTGATCATATCTTTCTTTTATTTGTTATTATTTTTATTTCGCTTTAAAACAATCCCCCTTATCTTTTATTATTTTGCTGAATCAAATAACATATCAATTACACAGCTCTCTGTGGGGACGATCCTTACTACCGCTATATTACCAGTTAATTAGTGGGAAATATCTTAATTAATTTTTTGTGGTTACGACAAGCATCAGTACTTTCATATGTGTAGTCCAAGACCGGCAATCTAGTACGCATACTCGTATGCATACTGGTTGGTCAGGTGAAGTCCGGGAGATATAGTATGCATACCCGTATGCGTACCGGCGAAGTCAGTTGAAGTCCGGGAACTTTAGTATGCGTAACCGTACCCGCACTATATTCAACTGAGTTCGGATGTGAACGACAGTATGCGTACTGCCAAGCACAGCCCAAGTCTGACTACTTAGGTATGCGTACCCGCTTGCATACTTAAGTAGGTTATGTTCTAAAATCGGTTTGTTCATGAACTAATACATTTATATATTAAGGAATGAAATCTTGTGCAAACCGTGGCTATAATGTTCATGAATTGATTCGAGTGAATCAAAATCTATTTTGCTTCTATTGTGTCTTATATACTTCTACGAGAATGTAAACAATTGAACAACTCAAGAACTAATTTCATTTGAGTCATTTGAACTAGTTATGATTAAGATGAATATGGTTGATATGAAAGTGTTCATATGGCTAACTTCGGTTAACTATTGTTGAGCCAACAAAGGTGCACACGTTTAAGTACGGTTACTCATATCTAAATGAAGTCACTTTTCATTTGTGTGTAACAAGCTAAGTTCGATCTAACGGTTGAAAGATATTAGCTTGAGTCTAATCAGGTTTTCATCTAACGGTGAATATTGAATTCTTTGTTACCAAGGTATCATTGATTGCAAACCCTTATTTGAAGACTATATAAGGGAGAACTCTAGCAATTGGGAAACCTAATCCCCACAACTCCTGTGTGATACTAGTTGCGACTATAGTCGATTCTCCTTTAACCAACCCTGTAGGTTAACGACTTGAAGACTTCATTGGGATTGTGAAGCCAGACCCAACTATTTTCAGTATAGTTGCGTGTTCTGATCTTGCTGTTTTATATCATGATTAAGTACTATCATCTCTAAGATTCTTCCGAGATTTAATCGCCGATAGGCAAGATAAAAAGTAGTCACAAACATCTTCGTTTCATCGTTTGTGATTTCACAATATCTTGTATCGCTACCAAAAGATTAAGATTATTGTGAGGTGATTGATATTTCTAGGCTGTTCTTCGGTATAATTCCGGAATATCAATTGGTTCATGTTCAACTTGATTTATCAAAAGACATAACAAAACTCATAGGTATATCTGTGGGAGAATGATTTATCTATTCAATAGACTTTCTGTGTGAGACAAATTGGTTTATCGAATCTTCGACTTTGGGTCGTAGCAACTCTTAGTTGTGGGTGAGATCAGCTAAGGGAATCAAGTGCGTAGAGTCCTGCTGGGATTCAGAGACATAAGGAGCGCAACTGTACCTTGATCAATGTGAGATCAGTTAGGGCTCAACTACATTCCAGTCCGAAGTTCACTTGGAGTATGTTAGTGTCTGTAGCGTCTTAATACAGTGTGGTGCTCAAATCTGGACTAGATCCCGAGGTTTTTCTGCATTTTCGGTTTTCTCATTAACAAAATTTTTGGTTTTTGTTTTATTTCTTTTCCGCATTATATTTGTTTATATAATTGAAATATCACAGGTTGTGCGTAAGTTCAATCAATTGTGAATCCAACTTTTTGGTTGTTGATTAAATTGATTGACACTTGGATACTGGTTTTTGATACCGTCCAAGTTATTCTTATATTCAATCGGGATCACAAATTCCTATTTGTTTGATTGCAGATTGAATTGAAAAATTGAGATATAACTCTCTGATATACTTTTCTTAAGATTGATTCTCTCTTCTAGTTAATTCTCTTGAAAGTATAATGGAGTTAGTCCATACAAATTGCTAAGTGAAATATTGGATGTGGTTGTTAGACCCCGCTTTTTCAGGAGGTATGCGTACCCGTTCGCATATTGGCGAACCCGAACTATGTCCGGCCACTTAGATATGCATACCTGTTTGCATACTTGAGTGGGTTAAGTTCTAAAATCGGTTTGTTCATGAACTAATACATTTATGTATTAAGGAATGCAATCTTTTTCAAAACCGTGGCTATAATGTTCATGAATTGATTCAAGTGAATCAAAATCGATTTTGCTCCAATTGTGTCTTGTATACTTCTATAAGAATGTAAACAATGGAACAACTTCATAACTAGCTTCATTTGAGTCATTTGAACTAGTTGTGATTAAGATGAACAAGGTTGATATGAAAGTGATCATATGGCTAACTTCAGTTAACTATTGTTGATATGAAATTTTTGGTGTCTGCGTTATTTCTTTTCCGCATTATATTTTTATATAATTGAAATATCACAGGCTATGCGTAGTTCAATCAATTAGATAATCCAACTTATGGTTATTGAAATAAATTGATTGTCACTTAGATATTGTTTTTTGGTACCATCCAAGTTATTTCTCATATTAATCCGGCTCACAGATTTCTATATATGTTCAATTGCAGATTGATTTGAGAAATTGAGATATAACTCTAGGATGTATTTTCTTTGGTTGATCCTGACTGTCTAGTTAATTCTCTTGGAAATATATTGGAGTTTGTCTATACAGATTGCCTAAACGAAATATTGGATGTGGTTGTTAGACCCCCGGTTTTTCAATTGGTATCAGAGAAGGCAAACACGTTTAAGACCTCATAAGCATGTGTTTGTAGCAATCTAGTTTATGTGGATAGATTGTCTCATTCTCACGCACATAAAATGTCTTCCAAAGTTTTTGATTATGCCAAATGTCTTGGGCTTACCTCAAAGTATAACTCCTTAGATGATTTTTTCGAATCCCGAGGTAGAAAGTTTTTGCTATCAGATTCTGGTAACATGCGTCCTGATGAGACAATTGGCATCATGTCAAAAGATGAAATGGAACTCACTAGAACTTTAAAAAAATCTTCTGAGATTATTGATTTCCAAGATTCTAAAATAAAGTCTCTTGAATAAAAAACATGCTCAGCTCATCGATGAACTCGAAAAGTCTCTTGGTCGAGAACGGGAACTCTACAGTATTGTTGAGTCTTTCTCTGACAATATCGAAAACCTTGTTCAAGAAACTACCCTACAGCGTGAAAAAAATAGTGTTCTTGAAGATATTGTTAAGGAAGATTCAATTAGAGAAAAACGTTTGATCGAGACTCATTCATCAGATCTGAATAGCATTCGTGTTGAAAAAGAGAAACTGTCGCATCTTTTCTCCTAGCCCAGGAACAATTCAATTCCTTGAAAAAGGAAAACTCTATCTTAATGAGAAAATATTCTTCTATATCCTTCTCTACTTCTCACAAGGGATTACAATACATGAAGAAAATTACTCTAAAGGAAGCATCTGCTAAGAAATGTATACATAACTTGCAGTCTTCCAATAGAGCTATGAGTTTCGAACAGGCTCCTTTCGATGTCCCTCATCCACAATCATGTTCTTTCTATGGGAAAAGAAATCATTATGATTCACATTGTTTTGCGAGAAAAAAACAGATTTCTGATCTTCAAAATCTACTTCTTTTTAATGTTGACAGGGTGAATTTCCTGAAAACATCCACAATGGATTTCATTCCTGCAGAAAACCAGAACTCTCATACACAAGGTTTCCAAAGTCATTTTTCAAGAAATCCTTACATGAATCGTGTTTCTTTTAATGGTGCTAATAATCACACTACTAATATATACATTCCAAGTGCAAATAAGAAGAAGTCTGGTAGACCTAAGTCTAGAAGATGGGATTTTCTCAATTCTGATCCTCTGGAACCAATCCCTATAGGTCCTAGATTTAATCCTCAGAAAAATCCGTCTGATGGATACTCAAAGAGGTTTATGTCTTATTTCTCTGGAATAATAAATAACCAAAGAAAGATAAGGAATACAAGGATCAAAAATTTAGTTGGTATTTACAATTCATCTCTCAATGGTCATGGTGAGATTACTTCTCACAATTTTCTACCTAGCTCTAGGTTTATCTTTGTATCTGTTAGAGCACTGCTCGGTCGAACTCACAAGCGTTGCTATCTCAAGCTTGTTTGTCAAGTTTAGTTGCCAAAACTATAAGTCTTGATTTCTAGTCTACTTACAGATAAGTATCGAATTAGGATAGTAAGTGTAGTTGAGCTTTAGAATTCACGACATTCATTGAATGAAGACGGGGAACTACTCAAGGGAACTTGTGGAACTTCATCAACAAAAGGTATGTGGAGACTTGAACTCATCTATCACTCAAAAGTCTATCTACTCTATCTCCTATTTGAGAAAAAAATCGTATTGCTAAATAGACTTCAATTATACACATTTGGTATTTCGAGCTGAGTTTATCTCGCTTATCTATTTCTCAAAATATGTGTTGGTAAGCTTTCGCTTTAATCAAGTTCATGTTTTAATCTTGACGAAAGTCAAAATATGATCATGTGAAAATCGCCTTGTAACATCTTACATGATTTGTGTGAGACAGTCTTTTGATGTAGACTCGGAATGTTTCGTATTAATCATTCGGTCACTTGAATATTGCTTTGAAGCTAATAGTTTGTGTGAGACAGCTATTGTCGTCTTCCAAGAATGTTTCAAATGATTGAATGAGGGTTTAGAACATGTAACCATTATTGGATATAAACATAGTGTGTATTCACATTTGTGTAAAGTCCAAAACCGGGAACCATGGTATGCGTACCCGTACGCATACTGTTTCGTTGTTGGAAGTCCGAGAACTAAGTATGCATACCCGTACGCGTACTGGCGGAAGTTCAAGTTCCGTGAATTTCTGCTGGAGTTTGGAAGAGTAAAATCGTATGCGTACCCGTATGCGTACTGGCGTAGCCAAACTCAGTCCGGATGCTTAGGTATGCATACCCGTTTGCATACTTAAGAAGGTTATGTTCTAAAGTCGGTTTGTTCATGAACTAATACATTTATATAATAAGGAATGTAATGTTTTGCAAACCGTGGCTATAATGTTCATGAAATCATTCGAGTGAATCAAAATCGATTTTGCTTCAATTGTGTCTTGTATACTTCTATGAGAATATAAACAATTGAACAACTCTCTAACTAGTTTCATTTGAGTCATTTGAACTAGTTACGATAAAGATGAATAAGGTTGATATGAAAGTGCTCATATGGCTAACCATTGGTTAATTATTGTTGAATCAACTAGGTGTACACGTTTAGGTACGGTTACCTTATCTAAATGATGGTACATTTCATTTGTGTACAACAAGTTAAGTTCGATCTAACGATTGAAATAAATTAGCTTGAATCTAATCAGGTTTTCATCCAATGGTGAATATTGAATGATTTGTTACCAAGGTAACATTGATTGCAAACCCTAATTTGAATACTATATAAAGGAAAACTCTAACAACTGGGAAACCTAATCCCCACACCTCATGTGTGATACTAGTTGCGACTAGAGTCGATTCTCCTTTAACCTTAGGTTTTTCACGAAACCCTGTAGGTTAACGACTTGAAGACTTCATTGGGATTGTGAAGCCAGACCCAACTATTTTCTCTGTAGCTGTGTGTTATGATATTGCTATTTTCTATCATGTTGAGTACTATCTTCTTTAAGGCTTGCTCGAGATTTATTCTCCGGTACGCAAGATTGAAAAGTAGTCACAAATATCTTCGTCTCATCGTTTGTGATTCCACAATATCTTGTTTTGCTAATCGATTAAGATTATTGTGAGGTGATTGATAATACTAGGCTGTTCTTCGGGAATATAAGTTCGGTTTATCAATTGGTTCATGTTCACCTTGATTTATCAAAAGACAGAACAAAACTCATAGGTATATATGTGGGAGACAAATTTATCTATTCAATAGACTTTTCTGTGTGAGACAGATTTGTTTATCAAGTCTTCGACTTTGGGTTGTAACAACTCTTAGTTGTGGGTGAGATCAACTAAGGGAATCAAGTGCGCAGAATCCGGCGTGGTTCAAGAGGCGTAAGGAACGCAACTGTACCTTGATCAGTGTGAAATTTATTAGGGCTCAACTACATTCCAGACCGAAGTTAGCTTCGTAGAAGGCTAGTATCTGTAGAGGCTTAATACAGTATGGTGTTCAAATCTGTACTAGGTCCCGGGATTTTTCTGCATTTGCAGTTTCCTCGTTAACAAAATTTCTGGTGTCTGTGTTATTTCTTTTCCGGATTATATTTGTTTATATAATTAAAATATCACAGGTTGTGCGTAAGTTCAATCAATTATGAATCCAACCTTTGGTTGTTGATTAAATTGATTGACACTTGGATATTGGTTTTTGATACCGTCCAAGTTGTTTCTTATATTAATCAGGCTCACGGATTTCTATCTGTTTTATTTCAGATTTCATTAATAAACAGAGATACGAACTCTTTGATATATTTCTTGATTGAGCTCGCTTTATTAGTTGGTGCTCTCAGAATTATATTGGAGTTAGTCCATACAGATTGTTGAGCGAAATATTGGGTGTGGTTGTTAGACCCCCGCTTTTCAGTATATAACTTGAGAGTTGCAAGGATGACATTTGTGAGATGCTCAAGTTTGCTATAAATTACCATTTGTCTTGTGTTTGATTTAGTTGTTTTCTTCTTTTTTGAAGGTCGAGTCATTTCTTGATTCCTTGTAACTATTGTATCTTCTCATTTTGCTCTAATTAAATCTTTTAATTATTGAGCTATGAAGGTAAGAGATATCTGAAAACAAAGAGTGTTCGTTATTTTTTGATCTTTTTTTTTTGATCCATTAACCTTTCTTAACAGGTCCACGAACGTCCGTGTCTTTCTTGAGTGTTTTAGGGTTTCCATAACAAGGCGTCCTTCTCTCGTTCACAAACATATATATATTTTACATTTTTTTCTTCCCTAATAAAAAAAATGGAGACCTTCTCAAGACCCCAGGAAGTGGTGAATCTTGAGATGGAAGAAGACATTAAAGTATGCGATTCAGTTCAAGAAATTATCTTGAAGAAGATGATTGAAAGGAAAGAGTCAACTCCTGGATTGGAGAATCTGTCAAGGATTTAATTCTTTTTCAGAATGACTCTAGGGTCGAATTTGCAAATCTTCAAATGCAAATGAATCATCTTATTGATGATCAGACCAAAATACTTGAAAATCAAAAGATCTTGATCAGGAATTAGAAGAAACTCATCGTGGATTGTGTCAAAGCTAGGCAGCTTGCCCGCATTGTTGATCGAAAAGTTAATGTTCTAACCCATGAACAAGGAGTTTCTACGGTCAAAAGAATCAAGGATATTAGTGATACCTTTTACGGTGGAGCTTTCCAAAGGTATGAAGTTATCAAAGAAACTTGATTATGTCTAGGAAACTTCTTATGAGAATTTATTCTTGTGTTTTAAGAAGGATAACTAGGGTTTGGAATAGCCTATATTGTGATTACACATTGCTATTGCTAACGATTTTCATCTTGCAATGTTTTTAGATTTTTATTTATTTAAATTATAAAGTTTATTTGGAAGATGATTTTGCAGTATTAATCTTTATTGGTTTTATATATTGCAAAAAAATAAAATAAAAAATGTTATGGGAAATGAGTGTTTACGTCCGTGAACTATGATTGTCCCTTATATGTCAAAAGTTAAGCCTATTATGTCATTATCCAAATATTGATGGAAGATAGGATGAACTTTTGATTGCAAAGATTAAGTTTATGATATCATTATGCAAATATTGATGAAAAATAAAATGAATCTTTGAATATTCCGCGGTATTGATCTTTCCCTGATCCACTTCAATGTGAAAGTATTGTATGGCTCCGTAAGTTCCCTTATGTTGATTAAATTTATCATAGGTTATCTTGTGGTTAATTTAATTGAGTTTTCTGGATACAAATTCATGTTTCATGTAATTTGTTAATGTCCAAAGAAATCCTTCTTTTCTTGCAAAAGTAAGGTCGCTCTTGTTGTTCTTTCGGGAATGACATTATATGGGGGAGAGTTCTTAATTGAACTTGTGCTTAATTGCCAAATATTTGTGGGGAGTGCGGCTGTGGAATATTCTAGGAGTTTTCTTGTATCTTTATAAACTCCTTGATGAATACACTAAGTTTTGACTATGTGAAATCATCGACACAAAGTTGATGTTCTCTTTTAGTCATGAAGTATCTCTATGATAATTTCATTATGATCCCACTAGTTTTCGTACCTTTGACAATTTAGATTGACAAAAAGGGGGAGAATTAATTTGTAGTTCACACTACAAATACATATGGTTTACGGATCATTATGTAAGGGGGAGTGATACATATGACCGTACTATTATTATCAAAGTTGTGATATAATTGGACTTTGATTTAGTGTAATAATACTATGACACTGTATAAAAATAATTGAGAACAATTGTTTTCTTATTGTTATGGCTACGGATCTTCAACAACTATGATGCTGAGTTGAACACGTTCAAAATAACTGGAGTACTTGGAAGTGACGAAGATTTCGAGTAATGTTAAAGAACCAAGGAAATCAAGCATTTGGATGAGAAGCTACAAAGTTCATTTATTTTGTAATCCATATGTATTAATAGTTTTGTTACTAAAATTGACAAAGTTGGAGATTGTTAGAGCATTGCTCGGTCGAACTCGCAAGCGTTGGTATCTCAAGCTTGTTGTCAAGTTTAGTTGCCAAAACTATAAGTCTTGATTTCTAGTCTACTTAAAGATATATCTCGGATTAGGATAAAATGTATTTGAGCATTAGACTTCACGACGTTCATCAATTGAAGACGAATAACTACTAAGGGGAGCTTGTGGAACTTCTGTTAGAGCATTGCTCGGTTGAACCCACCAAACATTGGTATGTCAAGTTTCGTTGTCATATTTTAGTGAATCAAAACTCATGTTAAGAGTCGCTTGATTATGTACTAGAGTTAAACTTCGTATAGGTTAGCTTGAAAGTATTAGGATATGAGACATTACAAGTATTGCGAATTCTTGAAGATGTGAAGAAGCAAGGAGCTACAATGACAACAATCATCCTTCCACTTGAGGTTAATGATATTTGACTTGAACTGTTTCATTCCATGACGTATCTTTCAAGTCGTGCATATTGAAAACATAACTGCGAAGCATATATGAACTCTAGATAGACATAGTATTAAGGAATACAATACGAGGTTTATTTCTTAACCATTAAACTTTGTAGATAAGACATCGTCTTAATAGTTTGAATGTTATTATGATTATGTATGGGTATGAGGTGAGGATTTCATCCTAGGGAACAATGTTTACATGTGTTCTAAGGAAGTAAGTTCATAAACTTGTTTGTGAACCGAAAAGGAAATTGCCAGGAGTTATTGGTTTTGTTATTCATTGCATATCTTATGAACAACTAATATGTGTGATAGAGTATAACCGCTCACAACTTGTTGTGTTCTTGGTAGAACTATTCACAAAGTCCTGACTTATGTATTGGTATAACTTTTATTTGTAAAACCAATCTTAAGTAATCACCTGTGGTATGATCGGATTATGTATGACCTTGGGGAAAGGGAACCGATCCTAGTAAGGGAAAGGGAACCGATCCTTGTAAGGGAAAGGGAACTGATCCTAGTAAGGGAAAGGGAACCGATCCTTGTAAGGGGTGCAGTACATCAAGGGGAACCGATCTTTGTATGGGGTGCAACAAGGTTTATAGCAGAAAGGGGAACCGATCATTGTAAGGGGTGCAGTACATAAGATAGATCTAAGGACTTGACGAAGGAGTTTATGTTAAGATAAACAGAAGATCCCTTGTCCGACTCATATCACTTGGTTGAAGAGAGTTGATACCAAACAGATTTGTTGTTCCTTTACTGTTTGGAATACGAACCAAAGGTTGTTCCAAGTACGTGACTTATTTATAAGTTGGAGGCGTGGGAATACAGACGGAACTAGGTGAACTATAGGGTTAGTTACTTGGTCTCAACTATACGAAGTTAATGTAATTTTGTGTAGCGGCTTAATCCTGAGAGTATTCAATTCTGGACTAGGTCCCGGGGTTTTTTTGCATTTGCAGTTTTCCTCGTCAACAAAATATTGCTGTGTCATTTACTTTTATTTTCCGCATTATAATTGTTTAATTATAATTAGAGTAAATTACACAAACGTTAATTTTTATTTACTTGATAAGAAATCCTATTGTGTTGGTTAAGTCCGAACCTTTGTATCAAGTAAACATACTTCGTTGTTGTATTGTCTCGATCTCATATCTAAAGACGATCACACGAAGTGTGAACCGATTAGTTGTATTGTCTCGACTCAGTCCATAGACAATCACTTTCGGAGAAAGGAATTATAGGTATGAAGAGTTTTAGCTTGAGGTATATTTGGGTACCCTCGCCTTTTCAATTGGTATCAGAGCAGACAAACATGAAAAGATCTAACAATCCGTGTTTGGTGCGATCCAACCTATAAGAATGAATCTAATGAGTGATTCAATTAACGTTCCACCAAGATTTAATGGAACTAATTATCCATTATAGAAATTGGATATGAAGGATTTTCTTAAATCCCGAAATTTTAATACATGGCTACTAATCGAAGACGGATACCAACATCCGGTAGATTATTCGGAGTCAGAACGATTAGCATCGTATACTCTTGAAGAAAGGATTCTTGCAAAACAGAATTATGATGGTTTAAACGCCATTATACATGCAGTTAGTGATGATCTTCTTCATCATGTGTTGTCTTGCAGAACTTCTAAAGAAGCATGGGATATTCTTGAGACTGTATTCGAAGGATATGAATCTGAAAAAGAAGCTAGACTTCTCACCCTTTCATTTGAATGGGAACATCTCCATATGGATGATAATGACACCTTCGAGGAGTTTAACTCTAAACTTTATGAGATTGTTAATGCATCTTTTCTCCTTGGAAAAGCAATACCTGAAAAGAAAATAGTTTGCAAAATTCTCAGATCGTTACCATCCAGATAGGAGTCTAAGAAACATGCCATAATAAATGAAATAATTTTTCTACACTTTCTCGAAGCTCTCTTGTAGGAAAGTTAAAAATCTTTGATAGAGAAATTCTGCTGAAGAATGGAACTGAGAAACGTTGCCAAAAGGTTATGGCACCTGTTGTAAAAGAGCTTGACTCAACTATTGTGCTTCTTGCACAAAGAATTAAGAATATTTTATCTAGAGATAAAAGTATTTTTGATACATTATCAGTTCACCATAAAAAGGTTAATGATGAAGTTTAATGTTTCAAGTGCCGTAAATTCGGACATATGGCAAATCACTGTCCCAGCAGAAAAACTAGAAAGTGCAATAGGGCGTGTATGTATCCACCCTTGATGATATTCCAGAAGAATAATCCAATGAAGAAATATCTAATTGCAATGCACTTCTTTCCAACTCTAATTGTAAAACTTGGAGAAACTTGAGTTGGGAATCAAGGAAAATGAAAGGTTAAGCCTAGATATTGAAAACCTTTTGAAGTCCATTTCAGATAAACCCTGTATGTTAGAATCTGAACCAAAAATATTGGGTGAAATACCAAGAGATTCTGAAACCAGTTTTTCTGATGACACAACAAGTTCTTCATGTGAAGAAAACAATCTCGCTACAATCCTTTGCGAAATCAAACTTATCCAAGCCCTTCGAAAAGGGATAAAGAAGACTGGTAAATTGTTTGGCTTTCAAAAATTGATTGCAAACTCTCGAAATTACAAGAGAGAAGAAAAACTGAAGGGAACACAGTCCACTGTGTTAACAAATCATCCTAAGGATGATTCTGCTAAAAATGGTGAGGATTATTCTCACCTCGACACTCACTGATGGTGTTGAGATTTGCATCTTCACTTGTTGCCCAAAATTCTGATTGTGAGGAAGCATAAATCTGGGCAAGTTATTCATGTTTGTTTCTTTAGTGAAAAATATTGAATGTTCCTTATTTTTGGGAAAGAATAATTTCGGTTTCCTTTAACCAACTTTTCTTATATATAGTCCTTATTTTTCTCCCATCTTATAAATCTTCTTCATGTTCGAAAGAAGATTGTCATATTTCAATGGCGAAATCGAAAAAAAAAATCATCTTTTGGTGAACTAGCACTCTGTGCGTCAGTTTCGACCGAAACTCATGATGTTCCTCTTCATGATAACTCTCAAGACTCTCTAAGGAAACATATTCAATCTGTTAAAGGTTGTATAAGGTATCATGAACTGATGATAAAGGATTCAAAAGAAGTACTAGCAAATCTTCATTCTCAACTACTGGAGATGAACATATCTACTGAAAGAGGAAGTACTCAGAGGAATTTGAATCCAGTTTTTTAAAGCAACCTTCATAAGACATGAGAGAGTCAAATAAACATCAATTTGTGATTTCTTTCATTGATTGTATTGGTCTATTATGAATAAAATTATTTGATTGGTAATTTTTCTTGTGATAGTTTTCGGTTTACATAGCTTGTGCTTAATTGCTTTTATCTTATTGCTATGTATGTTTATAAGATGTATGTTTCCGGTTTTACTACCTTAATATTCAATCTCATATATTGTGAACCCTTATGGTTTGGTTGACTTTTTGATTTAGCGGGATTAAGTTATAGCCCTAGTAGGTAGGCTTTATCAAAGGATCATGAGGGGTTCTAATAGAAACAGTATGTGAAAAAGTCACAATATGTTGAATCGGTTTTGGTTTAGCATAAAAGCATACGTGTTTCGACGGTTTTGAACTCTTGCTTGCAATTGTTAAAACCGGTTTTCAACCTTTGTCTGATAAAGGTTGAGGTGAGTTGTTATTCTTTTGTTTATGCATAAGGATGACAACGTGGTGACATTTCTATATCAATTCTCCCTGGACGAAGATGCTATCATATTGGAGAAGTGGATGCGAAATTTGAGGTAGCAATCTTGTTAGTTAATTGTTTTCCTGTTAAAGAAAATCCTGAGTTTATATTATATATATTTGTTGCTTTTTCTTAACAAAATTTAGGTTCAATATATATTTATTTCATGATGTGTGTGTGGATGTGTGTTTCAATTGGTTCCTGTTAAGAAAAACTAATGTTATCTTGCTTTATTGTGTGATATCAATCGTTTAGGCTTAAAAAAATTCGGTACAATTGATGTGTGTGTGACTGGTGTGAAAATGGGGAGCACACAAAACACTTGCAAGTATACAAGGCCAAGATTTATAGTATAGGGATGAGTAAGGGTTTGTCCACAGGGAGTGGGAGCATACAAGAAGTCTTCCTAGCTAAAGTTTACAGTGAGCTAAGGTCAGTGACTATGGTGACAGTGACAAGTTTCTAGAGTGGTAGTGAAACAAAGGCAGCAGCCTAAGGCAAGGGTATTGAGCAATCAGTGACAGAAAAGGAGAAAGATGCAGAATTGTGTGAAGTTACTAAGGCAATTGAATCCACCTTGTGCCCTAATCAAGCAATGCAATCTAGGTTGAGTTGGAAATCCTATGCATACATCTAGAATGAGATGAAAATCAGCTTGCTCACTGATATGCCCCTAGCATTGACTGTCTTTTGACAGCACAATCAATCACAGGCATGCCAGAGCACTGAGTACTTCCCATTGCTCAAGCAAACAGGCATTAAGAAAACTACCCTAACCATGCATCATCTAACAGTGCACTAGGCTTCATCAGAGCCTTAGTTGCAGTGAATTAGCTCATGCTAGACATGAGTATAACAACAGCATTCATCCAACAAACTAAATTAAAATGCAACATGCATACAGGCTACACACAATCAACTGTTGTTAAAATAGAAATTGGAAAAATGAAAATTGATTCAAAATATTTTTCACTGGCTAGCCCAGAGATGATTTCTACAACACCCATAACATCAATTTATAGTTTGTTACAACACCCTAAATTTCTACAAACCCTAAATTGAAAATCCCCAAATTTGCAAACCCTAATTTTTAAATTCCAAATTAAACTCGCTGATTTCTGAATTTGTCTCCCCTGTGCTCGACCCATGCCCTGTTGATGTTCCCTCTGCTCCTCCTCAGCTCGAACTGCTCCCAATTGCGTCTACTGATGCCCTAGCTTTTCTCTTTCTTATCTGTAGCACCTAGGGTTGATGCTAAGAACAAGAAAGGGAAATACTAGGGAGCTGGATGATGGTGAAGGCTCTGATTTGGTCGAGAGAATGGAGATGGTGAAGCTCGAGGTGGTGATGGAAGAGATGGTGGTGGCAGTGGAGTTGCAGGCGGTATGGTGGTGGAGAAGAAGTTTTGGGGAAAGAAAATGATTTGGGAAGAAGAGGGTGTTTGGCTTGAGGTCAATGGGTTCGATGGCTAAGGTGTTGAGCGGGTTCATCAAACTTTGATGTCTAGCGAGGAGACGCGTTGGATGTGAAGATAGTTGGTAGATCTAACGGTGGTATGAGAGATGAATCACTTCGACCGTTGGATTGTGAAATACAACAAAGTTAACGGCGAAGATCGAGGTTAGGTGCTGTAGTGTTAAGCGGAAGTATCGAGATTTGATGAGCAGGCAAAGAAGCGACCGTAGGATCTAAATGTGATCTAATCTGAAGGCTTGGAATTTAGGTACTATGGTGTTTTGCAGGGACTTCAGATTTTGATGAACGATGAAGAAGCGACCATTGGATGATGAGATGGATCCGATCTAACGGCTGAGAATGAAGGCGGGTATGGATATAGAAAATGGGTTTGGGTAAGGGTTTTGGGCCTTGGGTATGCCAAGCCCATATCTTCTTTAAGAACAATTCTTCCTTCTTGAGCCCATTCCTAGCTTTTTGGACGTGCGCTCCATTCTTTGCGGCTTCCTTGCGTAATTTCTTCCGGCCTTTCACTACTCTTCAGCTCTTTTCCGCTCCGCAAGTCATCCAGACTTTATTTATTACCTAAAAATGCAAAATTAAGTAAGAAAAATATTTATTCTTGAAAACAATGAAAATACAGAATATGGGATAAAATGTAGAATTAATGCACAAAAGATGAGTTAAATGCCAACAAAAAGGGATAAATATATACAATATTTGGCACTCATCAAATACCCCCAAACCTGAATTTTACTTGTCCTCAAGTTAAACAAAAATAAGGAAATCCTACCTATACCACTGTCGCTGGTCTCTCGAATGCATTTAGCGTATGCACTAAGCCTTTTAAACCACTAAGTGTCCCTAGTGGACGAGTTGAAGTCTCGTGAAGGTTTACCAGAGGTGTACCTACAAAACCTAAGGACAAAATATGAGCTCAGATTCCATCAAATGTGACATGTGCAAGTCAGTTTAAGCTCACGGCAAAATGGAGATGTCAATCTAGCTATCGAAGGCACAATCCTAGCACTGATAACAAATAAAGACATGTGATAAGAGTGTAAAGTGTATCTACACATGTGTAAAGAAAGATCGGATGTTATGACTACTAATCACCAAGAGATAGTTTCTCAGGCTAAGAACCAAGGTCGAAATCTAGCTAGCTGTCCGGACTTTACGAGAATTGTGAATGAGTTGGAGGTATTTCACAATTACTCGCGTTGTACATCAATGGCATACACCCTCCTTGCTTATTACAATGAAACAACAAAAGATGACTATTTACATGACTCTTATTTACATTGACTATTCTCTTTTATTTTTGGAACAAGAGAGAATGGAATTGATAAATACTTGATTTTTTTGTATTTTTCTGATATATATATATATTTTTTTTTCTGAATAAATACATCGTTTTTTTTTTTTTTTTTTTTTT